>NC_139943.1:19722684-19740184 GCF_963454915.1 Gymnoscopelus microlampas
CATTTATATGTATGTTATATTGTTGTTGTCGGGCAGAAACCTCTTATCTCCACATTTTAACTTTTTGTGTTTTTCGTAGATTAACGCCCTACTTGTTTTGAGCTTGTAGATCTGCTACTTTTAAATTAGAATCCTGAAAAGTAACAGTTTTGGACATGGAGGTGGAGGTTTCCACCAGACAGAACCGATACTGTATACTGTATACACCAGTATGGGAATTCAAGCAGCAAGATGTTGGTAGGACAATAAAACCTGAACCCAAAATCAGTTCATGGCGTTGGTCATTTTGGACTGTTATGGTCTGGTTTGTGCATTTACAAGAGATTGTTTTAATCGCGTGGATTTAAGCTGAGTAGAGTTGTAAAGCAAGAAAAGATCAAAGCCAGAACGAGACAAATTATAGACTGACTTTGCACCGGGATTACAGTTGTAGTGTTTCTTGCATCGACACTAGAGGGAGACATTTTGTGTCAGACAATATGGACAAGACTACAATTTTAGGTATGATCTTGAGCCAAATACAGACAACAATGTTACAACAACATGTATTGTTCCTTTACTGTAGCACTGTGTTTTTCTGATTCAAACGCTAATTTATGTCCTTTGTGCTCTAGAATAGAGACTTGTAAATGTACAATCAGAGCCATATTCAGTCTAGCCTGGTAGGCAACAAGGAGCACAACAAGTCATACAGAACCATGCTGCACTCTTCTACCTTCCAGTCAACTATCTCTCTCTTCTTGTTCCTCAGCCATCCAATGAAACTGCCTCTTGCTCAAGTGGTGGGCTGACTGGGGGACCAATCATTTCAGATGTCACTGACATGTCCCAGCCAAGTATGTCTATCCAGATGCAACCTGAGGAGACCAGGTGAGTACCGTATGAGAACTATCACAATATCACTTTATCTCCACCTCAAATGAAGAGAAAAAAGATGATAAAATAAGATCAATAATAAATAGGCTACATATACAATTTAATCGTCCTAGGCAAGTCAAATAGGAATGAAGGAAAAATGGGTACAGTAAATTCACAACTCTATGTTATGCTATGAGTATAGCAAATAGAATATAGTAGTTTTTTTGCACTCTAGCCTATTTATTGTGCCATGCAATTGTCAGTGATTGATAACCCCATGGAGGCATGTACCCAACAATAGTTCTGTTGCACTGCTGCAGTGACCTCTGCAGGCATTCTTAATTTATTTCTAAATGGTGTCAAATAGAACAGATATTTATTTTATTACACCAAACCTCTTTTTAAGCTGACATTACTGTATATTGGTTGTCAAACCCTTTTCTTTGATAATGTGCACTTTCCAAACTATTCTCGTCATGACCCAAAAACTATTTTGCAGGCTATCATGTGGCAGAATCAGAATTACTGCAACGTTAATTAAATGGGAATCGCATTGGCAACCGAAAAAAAATAAGATTCTGTCTTCACTGTGTCTTTTTAATCAAGAAAAAAGTGAGGTCGTCGTGACCAGCGTGTGACTCCTCCTTACACACATACAGCTCCAACCGACGAGAACTAGCAGCAACACCGGAAGGGCAACACACACAAGCCCTTGCAGGGGCACACAGAACTGATTTAGCTGTTCATAAACGATATAGTTATATAGCAGGAATGAAGTGCAATATGGGAGTGCCGGGTGGCATAAAATAGTTTTTGTAACTCAGAGTGCGAAAGGATACTAATACATGGATACATGGACAATTAAAAGCCTCTTAGGCCCTAAGATAGTCTCTGAGACCCTGACAGCCTCTTAGGCCCTAGGATAGCCTCTGAGGCCCGAATACAGCCTCTTAAACTCAAAGACAGTCTCTTAGGCTCTAGAAAAGTCTCTGAGGATTAAGGAAAGTCTCCTAGCACAGCTTCTGAAGCCTAGCGATAGCCGTTGAGGCCCTATACGCATTCTCTAAGGCCCCAGGACTGCCTCTTGGGCCCTAGAAGACAGCCTCTGTCTTTCACCAAGGACCAGCCTTTGAGGAACACTGATGAATATGGTTTGTATCCATAGAGATAAGTGCACGATGCTGATCAAGGAGGAGCCAGTGAGTCCAGGAGTAAGAGGTGGAGGGAGAGGAGCAGGAGCAGAGGCCGTAGCACTGACTTCCTCCTGCGATGTGTGCTCTTCAGAACCCCCTGTCCTCCCGGTGGCAATGGTACAATCTGTTCTGGAGGGGAGGGGCTCGATGGCTTCCCTGGGGGAGAGGCGGAACAAGAGAGCTGCTCTGGACAGGTAACTAGCTGTTAATTGTGTTGACTAAGACTAAGATTAAGTAAAGAGTAAAGATTTTGATATTTAGTCGACTAAGACTAGACTAGTGAAGACTAAATCAGAATTTGCTGTCAAAATTAACACTGGCAGTGTTCATTTAATTTAGTTGACTAGGACTAAGACTAAAATACTAATATTTTGATATTTAGTCGACTAAGACTAGTCACTAGACTAAGACTAAACTATTTCAGCTGACTAAAATAGGACTAAAACTAAATGGTGTGTTATTGAAAAGGCTAAATCAGAATTTGCTGTCAAAATTAACACTGACATATACAGTAGTACAACTAACACTGTGGCGTCTGTGGACATACAATATGTCCAAGTGTTTGTTCATGCACTTTGTTCATGTTTTGTTGTACCGTTCCTTTTTGACTGAAGTTGTGCTTGCATTCTTCTTTGTGTGTGTGTGCGTGCGTGCGTGTGTGCGTGCGTGCGTGTGTGTGTGTGTGTGTGTGCGTGCGCGTGTAGGACGGAGGTTTGTGATCCAGCAGAGAATGTAGACATGAGCCTAGAGGACCTGCAGCAGCTCCTGCTGAGGAGCCATCAACAGACCACTGTGGAACCTGGAGCTGCTGCTATGGATGTCAGTATACACACTATGCACCCACGCACATGCACACACGCGCAGACGCATGCACACAAACACATAGCCTGGGACCAGACTAATCTGGCAGTGCACAAAAAAAAAAGTAGTCTGGCTACACAAGGCTAACAAACACACACACTGTTTTCTTAATAATCCTTCTCTCTCTTTCTCTCTTTCTAGCCCTTCAATTTAAGCCTGCCTTTGACTGAGTGGAACTTTACAGAGATGGAGTCCAACCTTAAATCAGTGAGTCCTAATGTATAATTTATGCTCCATCATATGATTGAGTGGATTGAACCGACCAACTTTGCCATCCTTAGAGTCTGTGCAGCAGCAGCAGCCCCTAGAGTCTGTGCTGCTCCTTACGCCCAAATGGAAATGAGTGTAAAAAGGGTGGCGCTAGAGGAAAGGTCATGATGGGGTCCACTAAATTTAGTTGGGTTCAACCTCCAAAGAGCATTAAGATACACAGCAATTGTCATGGCAATCCAGTCAGTAGTTTTGGAGAGACATCATGTTTGGGAACAATGGCCCCGATTCACTAAGCAATTTACGACCATATTTTGATCTTACCGGCATTTAAGACAATATTTTGCATGAAGAAAATTGTCTTAAATGCCGGTAAGATCAAAATATGGTCGTAAATTGCTTAGTGAATCGGGGCCATTGTGTTGGATGGACCGACCTTCTAACATACATCGCCAGTCGGGGGCACGGTGGCGCAGTCGGTAGCGATGAGATCAGAGCTAGAAGGTCCTGGGTTTGATTCCCGCAGGGGGACGCTGTGGGCACTGTGGCCGTGTTCTCTCCTCCGCGGCATCAGTGCCCATACCCTAGGTGGGGTTGGCAAAAGGGCCTTTCTGTGTGGAGTTTGTATGTTCTCCCCTTGTTCCCTAGGGTAGGTACCCTCATAAAGAATTGCAGTAATCCTGGTCACTATACTGCCAGCCGGGGCGCCTGATGGAGGTTAAAGGAACTGGTTGGAATAACGTGTTCCTTCCACGCGCTACGTCCAACCAGGGAAACACTCCCCTGTCAGGTGAAGAAGGTCAGTTGGCTCTCATGCATTGAAGGAGGCATGAGCTCGGCCCTGGCCTCCCTAGGTTGGCAGAGGGAGTGTAGTGCCCAGGATTACATAGACAATTGGCACTGGGTGTAAAAAATGGGGTTACAAAATCGTGGGATAAAAATTTAGAAAAAAAATATACATCGCCTGTCGGTACTTACTGCACTTGAGGGTCTTCTGAAGAACAACAGAAGTAACTGTAGGAATTCACTAGAGTATACTGATATCAGCAGAGTGGTCAGCAGGTTTCTAAGTTTACATTTAGAAGAGTAAATTAGTAAATGTTATCCTCTGAAGTACAGCAACCGAAGGATATTTGTCCCTCTATAGTACATGTTCCAGAACCAGGACGCAGAGGCCTACCCAACTACTGGTTGTGAAGAGCAATAATTGACCAATCTCATGCCTTGATGCTGGTAAGTAAACCATATGATTTCAAATAAGATATTGGCGTGGCAGTACTGTAGCTGAAGAAGTGGACATAGTCGGACTCTGTAACAGTAACCTGTTACTGAATAATCATAACAATTTGTGGACACTACTCTGGGTTTACCACATCTACATCTTGTGGTCGTGAGGAATTCTGTGCTCCCAATCGACATGTTCTTTGCTACTGAGCCCTGCCTGTTTCTGTGTATCTACAGGTGGATACATGCCCAGAGAATGACCATCATACTTCCATGTCTTCTTATCCTCAGGCCACAGAAGATACCACTGCCCTTCAGACTCAATAGTGTTGATTCCACGATTCTGGCACATTGTGCAATACCTAGATGAGACAGCAATTAAAAGCCAATCAGATCTTCTTATTTTGGAAATTGACCTCAACATCTCAAGTCCTGTATTTCTTGGTCACTGACAGTGTGGACCAATCATCAAATAGCTCTGTGGGCGTGGCCACCATCTGTATGAGGACAGAAGGATGGACAGATTGGGCCAGACTCTGCTTTGGAAACGTCTTCCTGGCTCTTATGTTTTGGAGAAGCTTTGGAATTAATATGTCTTCCATCACTGACGTTGAGCGTTTCAGTGATGAGACAACCTGATGGGCCAATCGGCTGGATACCTCGACCAATGGGAAGGCCTCATACCCAGGGCCAACCGGAGTGACCTGTGATACTTAGAAGCAGACCAATCATCCAATCTGATGACTGCACTTACCAAAAGTGGGGTTTGTGATATGAAAAGCACTATAATTACCAGATTCCATTAGTCTTGACCATTACGCCGGCTGGAGACTGCAAAAGCTGCATGTTAGGCCCCTGGCTCCAGTTTGTAAGCACTTTAGTCTTTGTGTGAGCGAGCTTTTGCTTGTAGAGCTGACTTTTTCTTCCTATAAATAACCGGGTGTTCTTGTATATACGAATATATATATATATACATATATACATATATATATATTATATATATATATTTAAATATACAGGTATTATATATATACAGGTATATATAAAATACATACATACAGTAAAGTATTACAGAACATGTTACGTGCCCAATTTCGAGTCTGTTTAAAGACAGACCATGGGCATCTCAAATACTACCACGCCAGCCTCTAGTGTTACAAAAATGGATGCCCTTGAAAAAAAAGGAAAAAAGAAAAATAGAAGAAAAAAAGGGTGTTCTTTTGTAAGGAGCTAAAATATGGATTCAAGACACAGCAAAATCCACTGAGATGCCTTTTGTTCTTGGCTTACCATGGTAAAGATAGTGGTTAAAATAGCACCAATTCTCAAATGTATCTTTGCACAGGTTTTCCATATAGACATAGTGTTACTTCTCTTCTGTCCATTTTAATGTGAGGGGTCAAGTAAATAAGAATATGGATTTCTCATTTGACAAAAACATGAGGACACCATACATTTGCTTTTTTGCACAATTTGTATCACTAATTTCCTTATTTATGGCAACAGACAATACTGTATATTTTCTCTTTGCAAGTGACCTGCATTTTATCACTGCATTGCCAAAGTGAAATTGCATGTATGCTGTTGTCTATGAGAGCCACTGGTCTGTATAGTCAGGGTTGTTTAACCTTTTCAGTCAAATTTGTTCCCACGGTCATTTAACATGTTACTACTCTTGTCAGGTGGGGGCCCCAACAAAAATAATAACAGGGTGTACAGTACCGTATGTGTATAAAGATTGTGAGCTGGCTGACTCATATGCATAAAGCTCTGCCAATGAGTCAGGAGATGTGTGGTGAAAGCCATTTGTATTCAGACTCCATACAGGCCCTGCAGATACTGTACTTAACTCACTTATTTTAGGTGCTGCGTCCAAAATATTGATATGAATCATATGCAGCATCTGTCCACTTATAGATACCAAAGACTTGTCCTTGAAAGGTTTGCAGTGAAGAGGGTTTTCAATGCGTATAGTACTGTACATTCCCTTTAAACAGAATGTGCATATGCATTTTGATAAATCATGCTTAATTACAAAATAATAAGTTATGTATTTGTGTAATTTTAATCATCATGCATCAACTAATTCACATAAAACACAAGTCTTAGTTTAGCACTTGTTTCTACTGTAACAAATTGTGCTATTCTTTAACCATTCAAAAACCCTATATACTGGCCCTTTTTCCCTATAGACCAATCTCTTCAGCAAAAATAGGCAATCTACAAGCGATGCGTTGTGAGCTTGCGTTGTGATCGGCTATTTTCAATGAATGTTCACCCAGGAATATGGACGCTATGTGGATAAAATACCACTCGGTCCACTAGACTTACTGCCCCTCCAGATGTGAAGGTCTGAGAACCAACCTGCACACATAAATTCATCGACAGGACTCCTTGCTACTTACTGGAACTAGATATAATTGGATTGATTTAATTTAACAAGAGTCCCATCTTCCCAAGTATATAATTATTTAATCTGATACTATTTCTTTTCTACAACTACAACAGATTATAGCTGCCATCAGATTTCTACAATCCTGCTACAGCTTACACACCTACACAGTAAACTCCTCACTGTTATCCATTTGTAACTCTGAGTGTGTGTATAAATGTAACCAAATGGACCCATCCATTTGGTTACATTTGTACACTCTCTGAGTTAAATGAACACTGAGGATTTTATTACATTGTGCACATGTTACACCTTAACTCTGATTACAGGCCCATGGTTCATAGATGAACTTGAACAGTGTTCTGGGGACCTTGTCCCAGTGCTGAAGATACTCTGCCGTGCAATACTATTTGGAAATTGTGAGAACTCACAAAGTTGCAATACGTAAAGATGACCATAGGAATGTATGGGACAGTAACAGTGTGTGGTTGTGTAGATGAGGCCATGGTCAGGTTATAACGCCTGCGCTGCCAAAATGGCAAGGTTATAAGCCTTGTAAAATCTTCTAAATTAATGTACTGCTGATATCTGTACAACTTGTCATCATGCAAGATGACATATTACAATGCTAGCAGCAACCCACAGGTAAATAGTGTAATGTTTTATCACAAGTTGTGGTCATTATCATAATTATTTTTATTATGAGGTATTTAGAGGAAATCCTATTTGGATTTGAAGTCCAGCCAACATGATATTGTATTTTATACACATTACACAAAATATGTGGCACTCTGTATGATGAATTTCCTTTAATTGCAAATGCAGCTTGCCACCTACATTTTTATAAAGATTAGCAATTTTACTAGCAGACCTTCCTCTGTGTGTATGCTTGACAGACAAACAAACAAATGGACTGTGGTGTACCACACATGAATTGCACTAAAAAAATACTCATTGTATGATATTTGACAGTATCCAGTACATTTTAGACATAGCATTTATTCTTGTTCTTTACTTTCATAATATGAGTGTTGAAGGGTTTTTTCCCCCATGGAGTGATACACATAAACACACACACGCACACACACACACGCACACACGCACACACGCACACACACACACACACACACACACACACACACACACACACACACACACACACACTGTTGTGTTCTCAATTTATTGTTGTTTTTATTTTATTAATTTGCACTGGGAATGATTGGATGTGTGTTCAAATGACATTACGCTTGTCAGGATTGCGGCTTTATAATGGAAGTATTTTTGTGTGTTGAATCCATAGTTCTCTGCTGTAACAACATTTAGCCCTCAAAAGCATCTCAGCATACAGGGACATAACATCAGAACGAATGTCAAAAAACACTATTGTTTTATATTTTTAAACGTCTTCTGGACAAACTGGACCCTTTTTCAGGTGGCAGGATGATGGATAACACTCACATGGCGCTGGTGAGCCGAGGGTTTGCAACCACCGTTGTCTATACCAGTGGTTCCCAAACGTTTTATCTCGAGCCCAAAAGAGAAGTTTGATGTCTTCTCAGGACGCAAACTAGTGAAAATAGCCGATCTACAAGCTCACAACACGTAGCGATCGATGCCACGTGTTGTGAGCTTGTAGATCTGCTACTTTAACTACTTCTTAAAAGTATTTTTTCCCTCTAATTAATGGATTTTTGTTTTCATAATTATGGAATTGCACTTGTTTTTAACTTATGAAAATGTTTGAATTAATTAAATATTTTGAAATGATAATGAAAAGCTAAATGTAGGAAACAAGAAATAAAGGGGTATCTACTCGACCCTGTAAAAATATGTCCGCGACCCACATATGGGTCCCGACCCAGTGTTTGGGAAACACTGGTCTATACCACAGTAAAAACATCATTCATCAATACATCAGCAAAACCTACACAATACCTAGATATGCACACATAACCACTTAAGCCCTATACTTCGTTGTTCAACGAATAGCGACAATCTTTTACGATTTTCACCTACTGTATACTAACATGCCCAAAATAGGGATGCCAGGTTGAAAGTGGATGACACAACCAAAGCCCAAGAATCTGACAACAAATCTGTCAGTAGAGCAGTTTCAGCTCGTCAGTTTCTCTTCTGGTTTGAATGACTGGACAAAGACACTGCTCTTATGCTGCTGAGATGCTTTTGGGAAAGTTGCTGAAAATGTGAATTGTTTTTAATGGCTTTTTGCAATGACTACCATGTATTGTTACAGAGAGTCACAATGAAACTGAACATGTATGCCACGGATGTATGAAATGACAATATTAAAGTTGTTAAAATGCAATAAAAGTTAAAGAAATAAGAGACGGTGGTACGCAGTTGGTTTCTGTGAATGTTTATGCAGAGCCCTCAGTTGATTTCTGTAAGTGTGTGGATGCGGAATGAGAATATGCTGAGTTATTTTTCATCAGCAATTGGTTATTGCAGTCAAAACTAGGAAAAATATATCAGAAAGGTTTTGCCCTCCGTATTCATTTTTGCCATCACTCCTCCCTGTAGTAATGTCACAATGCTTCCACAGAAATTATGAAATAAGAAGCATAGCATAACTGATCCATAGCCTTAACGTACAGTATTTGCCCAATACTTTCCAAACATCCTTTACAGCGTGTGCACGCGCACGCGCGCACACACACACACACACACACACACACACACACACACACACACACACACACACACACACACACACACACACACACACACACACACACACACACACACACACTGTCATTAAGCATTTTAGGACCTTGTTTGTACTAATTTTTTTGGGTTTTGGGGAGCTGTTCAATGTCATATGGTCATGTTTAAAACTCTGTCGTTAACATACTTGGTGAAACTCTCCCTATTACCTCTTATTTTAGCATCCCAAAAGGCTGAGGTGCTGTGTTGATTAACACTTTCAACAGCACATTTCCTGACACCCGTGACTTTTAAATAGGAAAACAACACCTCAAGTCATAGCAAGGCTAAATGAGGATATAAGATTCACTTTCAATCTGGCGTCCCTATTTTGGACATGTCATTATAGACGAAAACTTTCAAAAATGGTCAAAACCTTTTTCAAAACTGCACGGGGTATATATGAAAATGTTTTGGCTGCAAGAGTTAGTACTTGTATGTGCACACGGACAGGTGCGTGGGCACAAGCGTACACGCACACAACATATACACAAACTCAGAAGGAAGTTGGACTGCCTCAAACATCATTACCTCTCCTCTCAACTTGCCTGTCTCTTGTTGGATTCTCTCCCTCTGGCCTTTTCCTTGTATTGTTGAAACTGCATCTCTATCCTCTCCTATTACTGCTGTGATGCAGGCACTATTCCATTTGTGAGCCCTTACAATTAGATTTCAGTCCTTTTAACCAGCCATCAGCCTGAGAGTGTTAGTCATGAAATCACTGTCTAAGAATGTCTTATAGCAACATTAGACAAGATCCATCCTTACTGGGGTTATTGGCACCATGTTCTCGACCACTTAAACCTTACAGTATATATACGTAGTTGACTGGGGTCACCCAGGGGTCGGTACTTGGTCCACTCCTTTTTTCCCTCTAGTCTACACCAAATCTGATCTCTTTGAGGCGGCCATAGCTGAATGGGTAGAGAGGCCATCTGGGAAACAAAAGGGCCCTGGTTTGCCCGCCCACCTTCCCATTAGCCAATTTCAATATAGGATGTGATAAGATACTGTTGCCTACACCTGAAAATATATGTGGCCACACACACACACACACACACACACACACACACACACACACACACTTGCACGCACGTAAGCCCAAGCATGTGCGCGCGCAAGCACACACTAATGCAGGGTATTTTCCAAACCATTCCTCTGCAGGTCTGACTGTACTAGGTGATGACATACTGTACTTTGCACTCAGTCATCCACTACAACAAGGATACTAATGTTTTCACAGTTTTTTCAGTGCACGCGTGTGTGTGGTAGTCTTAATCCTGCTGGTAATTATGTTATTTTCCATAAAAACACAACATGGAGTCATGTGGTGTGACACACCAAAGATTATAGAGACTACAGGCCTGGACAAGCTCTTTCTGATGTGTATTTTCCTGACCGTATAATCCCCAGGGTTAATTTAACTAGTAAAAGGTTCCATATACACTCTCAGACTTACAAATGGATAAATTAACATAGTATTTTACTGTGTACCATTATTGGTAACTTTAACTACTGACATATTTCTAATTTGCCTTTATATTGAAAAGATGAATGTGTCAAAGGGCCTATATATTATTTATACATATACAGCAGGTCCGTTTCTACACTGTCAGGGTTAAATTAACACTCTAAATTTGGCTGTGTAGAGGCCTGTTGTTGTTTGTTTATAAACATTGTACAAAAATGTCCCTTTTCCGGATTTGACGCACGCAGATTCCAGAGATTATAGTAGTCTATTTAGATTAGTGCTGTTGACCCAAAGAGCCTGTTAAGTTTAAACCATGTTGCTATCAGGACTGCAATGCCTTGGTCTTCCGGCTCAACTGTGGAGCTATGGCACGGCTCCAGACTGTATTATCAGAAATCTGCTGTCATGTAAATGACATATATGAAGACTAAACACATTACTTGGAATAATTGGATTAATTTAGACATATTTTACGTATTTGATTATTATAATGGTTGCCTAATTTGGTTTCAATATGTTTATAGCCTATTGATGGCCAAACACAAATCCTCTGTGTTAATGTACTGTAACCCTTTTGTAACTCTGAGAGTGTAACCAAATGGACCGTTACGGGTCCATTTTGGTTACATTCGCATACACTCTCAGATTTACATGCACAGTAGCTGTATTTCAGTGGCAATCTCAATGCAGAGAGAAGCTTTGTGGAACTGCTGACATGGTGAGTTTTATCAGCGGCAGAACAGTGTTTTATTTGGACCAGCTGGACTTTATCTTTCAGACTTTATTTGCAGAACTGAACTGTCAGCTGAGTGGGGAATGTCCCTCTGCTGCACTGGAGGTTCTTTCCTCTTATCTCTCTTGAATTTCCTGTCCTCCACACCCATGCCATTTCCTCTCCTCTCCTCTCCTCTCCTCTCCTCTCCTCTCCTCTCCTCTCCTCTCCTCTCCTCTCCTCTCCTCTCTTCTTTACTGTTGTCACCTCCTTCCTCATCTCCAGCGCCTCTCTCACCACCCTCATTTCTACCACCTCTTAGGCTCTTCTCATCCACTCTTGTGCTCTCCTCCTCCTGCTTCTCCCTTTTCAACGTATGTCCTCTTCTCCAACAATCCTTTCTTTTCTCCTCCCTCTCTCTCTCCTTCACTGCCTCCTGTGTTCTCTTCGCTCATCACATGTCCTCTCCTCCACCCCCTCCGCCCCCTCATCCTCCTCATCCTCTCATTGCATTATTCAGAGGAACACAGCGTGTCTTCCCAGAGTGAGCCCTGCTCTCATTGCGCTCCACAGAGCAGAGCTGTGCAAACTCGTGCACACGCACGAACGCATGCACACACACACACACACACACACACACACACACACACACACACACACACACACACACACCACACACAAACACACACAAGCAAACTTGGCAACGCATGCGTGGCGTGCACACAGACATACAGTACACACATGCATCTGCGCACACACATGCAATCGCTCACACAATGGCACATCTGGGAATTCCTACACAGGCATAATGTATATTGTGTATACACCGTCTCTCTCTCTCTCTCTCTCTCTCGCTCTCTCTTGTTCCTTCCCCAAATGCCAGGCCAGGGTCCTCAGAGATAGCTTAAGCAGCAGCAGCAGCAGGCACGGGCACGACCAGACTACAATAAATGAACAAATAAATAAATAACCAACCTGTGTGCTTTATTTATAACTACCAGCAGCATGGTGCAACAGCAACTCTTCGACTGCAGGAAGCACAGCCTTACAAGACCTAGCAGGAACAGACTCATTTAGCCTGCTGCATATTTAATCACAGGAGAGATAAAACAAAAGAGGGAAGGATGAGATGGAAAGGAGGGAGGGTCAAAAAGGGAGATAAAGGTTATATAGACTATAGTGGTTCTCAACCTTTTCAGACAGCAACCCCCCAAAATAATCATATGTGAACTAGGGACCCCCCAGTACCCTGTATACACTTATACTGTATGTTGGTACAATGCTGGACATTAAAGCAAATCATCTGGGGACCCCCCTAATAAATCATCTGGGGACCCCCCTAATAAATCATCTGGGGACCCCCCTAATAAATCATCTGGGGACCCCCATAATAAATCATCTGGGGACCCCCCTAATAGATAATGTGGGGACCCCCCTAATAAATCATCTGGGGACTCCCCTAATAAATCATGTGGGGACCCCCATAATAAATCGACCCACAAGTTGAGAACCACTGGACTAGCGCAACGTTTCGGGTGCGGGGACCAAAAAGGGTCCAAATGGACCCTTGTGGGTCTGTAATTTAAGTGTGTACAAAAGGATAGAGTTAAATAAACACTGAGGATTTACAGGGTAGATAAAAAAAACAAGATTACATTTAGTTTGACTAAATATTGTGAAAATAGCATTATTTTACAATTTGGCCAATGTTTGACCAGTCTAGTTTGTTAATTACCTTTGAATCTTAGGTATTAAAAATGCCTTAAAAGTCCTTGAAATGTCACTTCACTGTCGTCTGGGGACCCCCAGATGACAGTGACAGTGAAAAGAAACAGTACAACAACAAAAAAAGAATAGAATATCCGAACACTGTTCTTATTGCTCCCACAGTGAGTTTTTATGAGTACATTTTGCCCTGAGTGGTCTTCATCAGGTACATGATGTACCTGACGAAGACTGTACAATAAACCCAACATTCACTTTGGGAGCAGTAAGAACAGTGTGCAGGTGTTCTATTCTTTCATTCTTTTTGTTGTGAACATTCTCGTCTGCTGTCAAGCTACCGGTGGAATGGAATGGAACTGATTAGGATCTTCAGTTGATGAAGAAAAGGTCATAAGCAGTGGAAGGTGATGACAGTGATGAGGTTGACTATGGTGACTACTGTATGATGATGGTGATGTGGTGATGATGAGGGTGACAAATACTATAGTGATGTGGGTGATGATGCTGATGAGGGTGATGGTGATGAAGGGGATGATAGTGATGATGGAGACTATGGTGATGAGGATGATGATGCTTATGAGGATGATGATGATGGTGATGATGATGATGATGATGATGGTGGTGGTGGTGGTGGTGGTGGTGGTGATGAAGAGGATGATAGTGATGATATATTATAGACTAAGGTGATGATGGTCATGTGGGTAACTATGGTGATGATAGGGCTATGACATCGGTGTTGAAACACCTGCATTTTTTATGCTGTGTCCGTTTTTATTTTGGTCTTTTTATAGCTGCCCTCTGGTTGTGTGGATAGAGTCTAGGAGGGCCATTTTTGACGATAGATGGAGGGCAGCTTTGTGATAACATTGTCCCTGAGCACAGTTGACATTTTGGGTGAAGTACAGATATCTGTGAGAAGCATACAACGATATCTGCACCCCGGATTTCTGGAGCTGATAGGAGGTACAGATTTACAGATATACTGTGATATGAAGCCGGCTTTGATGTGAAATCTGAGACGTACTGTACTGTGCTGAGGGAAATTGTCACTGTATCTGAGTCACTGTGACATGAAGATCACAAAGAGATGCTCCAAACATATTAGATTCTCATTTTTCTGGGATATGGGGTTTAACATCTTCTGGGGACTATTTTCAAATACACTTTTTGAGTATTGCTGTGAGTGGCCAAACATTGTCACATTGTTTGTAGGTGGGCCACGACACTCGGTTGTGCAATCTTTGTGCAAAGGTACAAACGGATAAATGAATACTGAGGTTTTTACTGTGTAGTATTCTATGTGACAAACCTGCCAATCCAAACGGTCTGGCACATAAACAGGGTAATATAAAACGTCTTCTGAGGCCCAGCTTAACTTACTGTATGGACAAATCCTTGAATACTTTGCCAGTCTTTAAAAATGTATCGTCCATATTGTAATGAGATTTGAATAAAAGCTGCTGTCAAATTGCATAATGTAGGATGTCTGCCAAGAATGAAATTGGATCTCATAATGTATTTATGAAATATCATTCTATAAACCGAACATCAGATTGATCCAAGCACAGAACAAGCAGCTCTTCCAGTATTATCACCTATGATTTTTACAGTGATAATTAGAACACACTAACACAAACATAGACAAAAAGTTTCACAACAGATCATTTCATTCTAAGGAGAACAAGCAAACCCATTATTCGTTCTTTCTTTCTTTCATACTTTTCTTGTTTTCCCCTTAATCTATCTATCCATCATTTATTTCTCTTACTCTTTTTCCTTCCATGTGTCCATTCATACCACCAGTGCACAGTAGCTCACTGTAGTGAGCTCCACGCTGCCTGCCTCACTGGGCAGTTCGCATACCATCAAAACAGATCCAGCGATGACGGTATTACCATGGCTCTCCACACATGGATGACAAGAAGCTGAAGGACAAATATGTACGTATGCTGTGCGTGGACAACAGCTCAGCATTCAACACCATTGACACAAAGCTCCGAGACCTAGAGCTTCACCCACGCATGTGCGACTGGATACAAGACTTCCTGTCAACCCGACATCAGGTGGTGAGAATGGGCAGGGCAGCATCACATCTGACCCCCTGACCCTGAGCACTGGAGCAACCCAGGGATGTGTGCTAAGCCCTCTCCTCTACTCCCTGTACACGCATGACTGCACAGCCACACATGACTCCAACACCATCATCGTACGCGGACGACACGGCAGTCATAGGCGAGTTCAAGTTCCTCGTAATGCACGTCGAGGAGGAGCTCAAATGGGACACACACCATGCACATGAGGAGAGGTGCGATCGGCAGAGCGCATAATGGAAGGCAAGTTTCCCGTGCTCCAGGAACTGTACAAGAAGAGGTGTGTAGTCAAAGCCCAGCACATCATCAAGGACAGGCACCACCCCAGCCACAAACTGTTCATACCCCTACAACGTCTGCGGCCGGGCAAGGAGGCTTCCACTCGGCTACCGTTAGACTTCTGAACAAGGTATGATAACCGCCTGTCGTCAGGCTGTACTTGGACGTTTGCTCTTCCTCATGGACCTACCTGTGGATTATATCAGTGCAGTTACTTTATGTGGATTATGCGGTCAGAGTCTCACTGCACATTCATTCAATTCTCTGGAATGTAATTTGGCAAAATGTTCTTCTTTGGCTATGAATTGTTAATCCTTAAGTAGGTCATCATAATGATGACTTTGAAAATTGTGATTATTTTACAAATTGAAACCTTCCTGCATTTATATCCCCTGTTGAGGCCATACACACACGCACGCGCACACATGCACACGCACACGCACACGCACACGCACACGCACACACACACACACACACACACACACACACACACACACACACACACACACACACACACACACACACACACACACTTTATAAAGGTTGATGGGTTAAGTTTCGGGTCTATTTTTGTGGTTCATAGTGATTGGATCTCATATGCAGCCTGCTTTTAACCAAGAGCTTCTGGGAACTCTACTGCAGCAATACTGCACACAGGCACAGCATATAGTGCAATCCCACTCTGCCATACTGTTTGACTGTACCCTATTGTACATAAGAGCATTTACCTGGTTGAGGAGTTTGTAGTTTGTGAGGGTGGAGGCCAGAGGCACTTTGTACATTCCCATGATCTTCATATATGCAGGAAAACAGACACGCCCAGAAACCAAAGAACTCTACTTTCAAACTGAATGTGCAGTAACTTTGCCCAGCTGTAACAAATAAACTCTCCACTAGTTGCACCAGGGTATACAAAGAACACACTGTGTCAATTCTGAATTTTAAAACGATTAAACCACAAAACCACAAGAAACAACCATGCAGCATGATGGCTGCCACACTCACAAAGGCAAAGAGAGCAAAGCAAGCAAGACGGCGGCTGCACATGGTGAAAGGAAAACTAGCAGCATTAAAAATCATTCAGCCATAAGTTTGCAATACACACAAGAAATCTGCATAATGGATGGTCACAAAATCAGGCGTGTCACTAGGAGAATACACAAACACAGTAGGCATCCATGTGTACAGTCATACAAAATGGCCAAAAAACATATTATGCAGGCTATTTGAAAACATATTTTGATCCTGATCTGGTATATGCATATATACATGAACATGACCAATTGGCTATTGTGTACGTAGCAAGCTTGCACCCATTTTGGGTCACAGTTTAAGAAACAGTTTCATATGCACATGATTTTAATTAAACCCAGCTCTGCTTTGGCATTATTCAGTGGAGGGTTAAAATTTTCATATTAATTGATTCAGATATTCCTCTGTTCATCCTTCCCTCCATCTATTCCTCACTCCAGGGAGGTGACAGTATTAATTTGATCTCAGCTCTAATTCTCTACTCTCGGGCTGTCAGTCCATTTGCGTCTTCCTGTCTGGTCTTCCTGGCTCCTTCACGCCCCTTCTTCCTCTGAACGTCTTTGACTGAACACAATTCTGTTTTATTTTATTTATCGTTGGGAGTCAAAAATATTCATACAACTCGCCATATACTGCCCCTAACACCAACATACAGTAGATGAATAGCACTTTGAATGGTACTGTACCTATATTGCACATTGAATGCATTAGCACTTTTTTAACAATGCT
>NC_139943.1:19745184-19872684 GCF_963454915.1 Gymnoscopelus microlampas
CTAATAACTGTACATGATGTGCATGTAATTTGCACAATACTGTATGTGCATCTTGAACCAGACAGGCTTGCATTCTCTCTCTCGCTCTCTCTCTAACACACACACACACACACACACACACACACACACACACACACACACACACACACACACACGCTATAGATTTTTGTTTTGTTTGCACAGTACGATTCTGGGTGTCAATTTTACTGAGAGTGTGCATTTTAAATGAACCATTCCATGTTACTGTGTAGACCTGGCTGTGTCTCTTGTGGCTCCCCTTAAGTATGGCACATTTCCATTGGGTTCTTACCATACCATTTGGACCAGGAAGAGGTGATGTTGTTCCTATTATGACCAGAAATTTGCAATAGACTGGCTGTCAGCAAATTGCTTCTCAAAAATCAGCCAAGATACAGTTACTATTTTGAAATGAGGAAGCGGCTGTATCTCCTGGCTTCCATGCACTGCTAGATATGTTCCACTTGTACAGTTATGAACTCTTTGAACTGTTATGAACTGTTATGAAAATAATAGGCCCACCCATGTGATAACGGGTGGGCCGTTATCACATGGGATTGTTATTTCAACGATCAATCGATCGATTGGTGTTGGATCAATGGAACTAACGTAGTAAACTTGCAGTTCCTATTTATCAGTATCACAATGAACTCATGTTTCAAGGTTTTAAAGAAAAAATACCATGATTAGTTTTTTTACATTCATTCATTTGATTATACATTTTATGTTATCATCATCAAATCTTAGTGTTTTTCAAATCATTTGGGGGGCCCACTTGCAATATCCTCATGGCCCACCAGTGGGGCCCCGGGCCACAGGTTGAAAACCGCTGGCCCTACAGAGGTGGATGACATGTCACGTTGTGTGCCAACAGCAGTGTATCTCCTCCTACTCCACCCCCGCCGATGTCTGTTGTGTCAGTGATACATAATAACCTGTCATTTCACTCCCATTCTGCCAGAATCGGCTTCTTCCCCTCAAATAAATTCTCTACTGCCAAACCCATCGTTCTCATTCAATCCTATTAGTCCACCTCTGAATGATTGCTTTAATCCCACGACATGTGGTTTTCTCCCAGAGCTCTGAGCTCTGTCATTTTTACGGACAGCTAAGTGCGTTTTAGCCGATAATAGGCTTTGGTTGTGGTTGTTGCCGACATATGAAACATCATTCAATCGGACAAGATTAGCCTATTTTCCTTAACTGTTTAGTGGTCATTTCTGCATGGCATACTGTATGGCTGAGCTCTCGGTGGCTTTGGAACAGAGCTGTAATATTTTGAAGCAAGTAGAAACTAGGAAACTAGGTATCGATTGCATTAAATCATCTTGTGTAGTCATTACTGTTATGATTGATCCGTTTGGCTGGTACATAACTGGCAATATATCCCGTTGATTATTCTGTGCCCAGTGCCAATGTGCCAAGCCCATTTCATTGGTGTGTGTCTGAGCCTTTCGTGACCTGTCATACTTACAGGAGCAGGTTGGAACTAATGTTGGTAATAGCCCAGCGATTTTCAACCTTTTTCATGTCAAGGTCCATTATTTATTCGACATTTGAGCCACGGACCACCGTTTGATGAGATTTAGCCTCTCAGACCCAAGACTTTGAATATTTCTTCTACATTCTCCAATTGTGGAGACTTCTTGTGAATTAAGTAATTAATTTTTAACAATAATTGAACTCTAGAGAGCGTAAAATGAAACCGAATGGACCCTTACGGGTCCATTCGGTTTCATTTTACGCTCTCAAGAGTTAAAGATCTATAAGGGTCCATTTGGTTATGAACTCTCTCCATCATTTAGCTGAGGACCACTTGGAACCCCCACAAGGAGGGCCACTAGTTGAGAACCACTGCTCTAGCCCAGTGATTCTCAACATGTGGCCTGTGAGGATGTTGCAAGTGGGCTCCCAAATAATTGGCAAAATACTACGATTTGTCGCCTGGAATCCAGACTTATTCGCTTGCTTATTCGAATGCTTTTGATATTTTCAAGTGGGTCCAGAAAAGGTTGAGAACCACTGCTCTAGCCCAGTGGTTCTCAAACTTTTTCATGCCAAGGACCCCCAAATAGACACTTATTAGACCCCGGACCCCCATTTGAAAAGATAAGCCAGGGACCCCCATAAGAGAAGATTTTTACGGCTCTCTAGCAGTGATTTCAACCATTTTAATTTCAAGGACCCCCAGTTTGACATGCATTAGGCTACGGACCCCCATTTACTGGCATGTATGTCTCTGGGACCCCAATTCATATTATAAAATCAATGTTAATTTAACTCTGAGAGTGTACAAATGGAAGCAAATGGACCCGTTAGGGTCCATTTGGTTCCATTTGTACACTCTCAGAGTTACAGACCCATAAGGGTCCATTTGGTTCCTGTCCATCATTTAGCTGGGGACCCCCTGGAACCCCCTCAAGTACCCCTGGGGGTCCCCGGACCCCACTTTGAGAACCAATACTCTAGCCTACGCCTTTCAGGAGGAGTGCCATCTCCGTCTGCACGACTGCTTATTCTTTATTCACCAAACTCAAGCTTATCACGTGTGAATGATGCAAACTGGGTTTTCACATGCTTCATTTACATTTCGGAGGTGTTGCCTGCCAAAAGCAGCCAATCTACAAGCAGTAGGTCGAGCCCGCCAGTGAGCTACGCTGTCGTACAATGAAGTTTAAAACGGGATTCATATGCTGAATGTTAATGCTGCTGGCGGATGGGTGACGTGAAAGGACCTGACGCTGCCCGTGGCAGAGCTGGAGGTGATAGACATACAGCACCATACCAATATGATCCTTTCGCTCCTTTCCGTCACGCCTCGGCTCCTTCCGACAGCTGTTGGAGTCGCAGGCGGCATAAGCTGAGGAGAGAGGAGTGGAGTGGAGTGGAAAGCCCTTAGCGCATTTTCTTTTCACAGCCCCCTGAGCATCTGGGGCGTGTACAAGACACCAACAATACAGTGTGTGTGTGTGTGTGTGTGTGTGTGTGTGTGTGTGTGTGTGTGTGTGTGTGCGTGCATACTTTTGTGTGTGTCTATGTCTTATCTTGCCCAGAGAGAAGGGGGGGAGGTGGATAGAAACTAAATGGGGAGGTAAATTAAAATGAGAGGAAGGGAGTTTGTGTTGAACATAGAAAGCGAGTGACATAGAGAGAGTGAGAGACGAGGGGGTGGGGGTGGGGGGGGGGGGGGGGGGCGTGAGAGATAGCGGTTACATTAGTTGATTACATAAATGTAGTTGATGTGTGCAGCCTATGTTGACTGCAGAAAGTGCTACTACTGTGAAATACGAGGGCAACTAAGCTTTTATTTCCCCTTGTTTATTATTTGGAGGAGCTGTTTCCTGCCACTTGCCCCGTCTAGATCAGGGGGTTTCAAAGTCCAAGACAGAAGGTCTCCCTTGAGACAAGGGTCAAACAACCGCCTCCCTCCACTTTCCAGTGACATTACTGTCAGGGTCCTACTGCAAGTAGACTAAACAGACTCTATTTATTTACTAATACTGTAAAGACAGACCTAATGTGTATAGGCCTGTGTTTATTTGAATGGGTAACATGCCTACCAGGCTTTCCTGTCATACCACCTTCTTAACACGCTGAGGAAGGCTTGACGCCAAAACGATTTTTATCCCAGGATTTTGTAACCCATTTTTTCACCCAGTGCCAATTGCAGAATGTAATTCAGGGTGCTACTCTCCCTCTGCCAGCCTAGGGAGAGGCCAGAACTGAGCTTATGCCTCCTTCAATGCATGAGGAGCTAGCAGGCTGCTTCTTATCACCTGACAGGGGGGAGTTTCCCCGGTTGGACGTAGCGCATGGAAGGAACACGTTATTCCAACCAGTTCCTTTCCCCTCCATCAGGCGCCCTGGCTGACCATGTTTTTTTGTGAGGGTATACCTAGGGGACACGGGGAGGATGTACAAACTCCACACAGAAAGGCCCTTTCGCCAACCCCACCTAGGGTATGGGGCTATGGGCACTGATGATGCAGAGGAGAGGAACCCCCCCCTTCCCAAGGACCCCTGTGGGTCTAAATAATTGCATATCACACTGAACAGGAAACTATTAAAACTATCGTCAGAACAATGAACAACTAGGCATTTCCTCCATCCCAGCTATCCAGCACACCCGTACAACAGGTTGTATTGTCAGCAGTCTGATTCTACTGTGGACGGTAGCATCTCGTTCAAGACAACATAGCCCTTGGTAGGCAACCTAGCCTGCAGTGTTAATTTTGACAGCAAATTTAAATTTAGTTTTAATCATAGTCTTTGGAATAAAATTCAATGTATTTTTTTGTCATAATTTAGTCATCTGAAATGTTATTTTAGTCATCTGAAAGTTGGCTGCATGCCGAAAGTAGCAGATCTACAAGTTCTCAACTGTGACGCATTGTGAGCTTGTAGATCGGCTATTTTTGGGGCCGCGACACCCACGCGCAACCAAACACAAAATGACTTGTCTTAGTTCTACTGGATCTTCTCCACTAGTCCCTCCGTAACATTTTAGTCTAGTTTCTGTCTGTCGACGAAATTGTCAGTATATTTAGTCATAGTTTTAGTCATCATAGCTTAGTTTAGTTTTCATTTAGTTTTCGTCTGACATTTTTCGTCATAGTTTTAGTTGACGAAATTAACACTGCCAGCCTGGTGGAGATCTTTTCTAGATCTTTTCTAGTTATTAGTGGGATGATGATAAGTTCTTCTTCTTCATCATCATTTCTGTAGGCCTAATACATTCTTTGACCATGCACCATTGCACCATGCACTAAAAGCCTACAGGGAACAGCTTGCTTAGCTTGCTTTTACTAGTAGTGCCTATTTGTGCCCCCTCATGAATTTTATATCCAATATGTCCCAGATGTAAAATAAACGCTGTTCATTTGCCATTAGCCAGAATGAATCTAATTGTGTGAGCTGGAAGGTCTCTCTTAGGTTCTAATATCTATCTATCTTGCATAATGCATATTGTAGATATGCAGGTTTGATATAATAAGGAATGTGAGTGTGTTCACATCATGCTATTGGATCTATGCACAGCAGCCATTTGGGAGAAAAATTGGGCCTCTTCTTACTTCCTTCACAGGTGTTAACAATGATACTAATGAAGGCTCTGTTCCATTCTGGTCAAACAGTCAGGGTGCTGATATTGTGCATGTTGGCTCACTGGAAACACTAGTGGGTCTCAAAGTGTGGTCCAGGGACCCTCATGGTTCCTTGAGAGGGTATAACTCTGAGAGTGTACAAATGGAACCAAATGGACCCGGGAGGGTATGGAGGTCCTTGAAATGAAAATGTTTGAGAACCACTGTGCTACACTAAATGGAACAGAGCCTTCATTAGTATCATAGGTAACACCTGTGAAGGAAGCAAGGAAGAGGCCCAATTTCTGTCCAATATGGCTGCTGTGCATAGAGCCTATTGGGCAGCTGTAGCAGCAGGCAACAGGCCCATGTGTATCTCATGACGTTTTTACTGCATCGATTTGAATCGCACCATGTACGTCACACATGCCTCAAATGTTTGTCACCAAATGTACCGTGAGAATATTGGGTTTCATTTTGTCCACTTTTAGAGTTAAATTATCACTGAAGATGTTACACATCATCACGCATGCATACACGCATGCTCACTTACAGAAGGAAGGTGCACCTTCTGTGTCTGTGTTTCTGTGTGTAAGAGAAACACACAGCCACTGTCAGCCAGGGCTGACAATGCAAAGCAGTTCCAAGTTCCAACGGCATAATAATGACTATTTTATTGTGCACACTCCTGTGTGAGAGAGAGGGAGAGAGAGAGAGAAAAGGAAATTTGGCCCGGTAACCCAAGGGACTTGGCAGTGTGTGAACAACATATCTCTGTCTCATCCCTCTGTCACAGAACTGTGTGCATGTGCACTTGCACACAGCAGTGTGTGTGTGTGACACACCATCTGTTTGTGGAGACTGTGTGTGTTTAAGCAGTGTGAAGATTCTCCTGCTGCCCAGCTGGCAAAGTGATGCTTCCAGAGCTTGCTCTTAAGTTGTGTGTGTGTGTGTGTGTGTGTGTGTGTGTGTGTGTGTGTGTGTGTGTGTGTGTGTGTGTGTGTGTGTGTGTGTGTGTGTGTGTGTGTGTGTGTGTGTGTGTGTGTGTGTGTGTGTGTGTGTGTGCATGCGTGTTATGTGTAGCATGATAGATAGGTAGGTAGATACAGTACAATAGATAGATACTATAGGTAGGTAGTGACACTATAGGCAGACAGAGTAGATAGATTACATTAATAGACAGACAGGTAGATGTAATGCAGTATCTTGCTATCTGTGAGTGCTGGTGTTACGCTAGGTAATATTGACTTACTGTACAAACCAGATCTCTCTTCTTTCACTTCCTCTTTGCTGTCTCTTTCTTTTTTCATTTTGTCTTTGTTATTTCTATTTCGCTGTGTGTGTGTGTGTGTGTGTGTGTGTGTGTGTTAGACCGTATGTGTAATCACGTTAGCCTCCACCTCTTTCTGATGTGATCGGAGGCGACCGGCCGAAGAGAGAACAAATGCTTTCCATCCCTCACGGCTGCACTGCTTCCCACAGTCTTGTGGAACCACGTGTGTGCCAGTGTGTGTGTGTGTGTGTGTGTGTGTGTGTGTGTGTGTGCCTGCCAGTGTGTGTGTGTGACTGTGTGTGTTTGTGTATGAGTGTGTGTGTGTCTCTCCGTTCTCTAGAATAGGGGATAATTGGGTTTGTGCTTCAGAAGAAGAGAACGTAGGGGGAGTGAGAGAGGGTAGGGTGTGTGTTAGTGTGTGTGTGTGTGTGTGTGTGTGTGTGTGTGTGTGTGTGTGTGTGGGGGGGGGGGGGTTAGAAGAGTGTTTGGCCAGAGAGAAAGGGAGAGGAGAGCTAGATCATGAGACAGAGGGAGAAATAGAGGGAGAAGAAAGAGAAAGTGGCAGAACCAGAGAGAGAGGAAGAGATGTGGGATTTAGAAAGTAGTGGAAGGTAGGAAAGATTGGATGATGTGAAAGGAGAAAGGATGGCTGTGAAAAGAGACAGTAATGTAAGAGATGAAAGAGGACTGCCAAGAGTGAGGATAAGAAGGAATTGAAAAGACGTCATCCATGATCCAAGACGTTTACCTCGATTTCACTTGGCGTTG
This sequence comes from Gymnoscopelus microlampas, assembly GCF_963454915.1. Taxonomy (NCBI): domain Eukaryota; kingdom Metazoa; phylum Chordata; class Actinopteri; order Myctophiformes; family Myctophidae; genus Gymnoscopelus; species Gymnoscopelus microlampas. Next base: position 19,752,325 of record NC_139943.1, read on the forward strand.
GTGAAATGACAGTTTTTACGTTTATTAAGCCCTATAATATATATCATCTTACAACAAATGGCAAAATTAGCTGATCTACGATCTCACAACGTATAGCGATGTGACACATTGTTAGATTCTGGATCTGCTGTTTTCACTATTTTTGAGATATTGTTTTTGGAAAATGTGCCCGAAATAGGGACGCCAGGTTTAATGTGAATATACTATAATACTATATCCTGGCTCCAGCCCCTGAATCGCTAGCCATGGCCATAAAAAAAAACAATTTTCTGGCGATTCAGGGGTCTGGTGACGCTGTCGAAGGCGAGGTTTTCTCGGTTGAAAGTCTAACCGGCCCACCGGGCATGGGGATGATCCAGTATGAACCAATCGCCAAATAGTCCCACTGTGGCCATGCCCCCATCTCAGGAAACGGCTGCACTGAGAGGGCTTTCAGACTGAATAATGCAGTGAAGCAAAATGAAAATTCAGGCTGAGTGTCAGGCTAATAATACTATACTATAATAACACAAAACCCACACCTGGGGGGGGGGGGGGGGGTGGAAAAACTGCCTGCACCAAAATCTCTCGCGCTTCTAAATGTCTCTGTCCCGGAGATATGTTCTCCGTTATAACCAATTATGTCATTTCCAGCTACTGTAGGGCGATGTGGACAAAATGAAATATCAGAATATCTTCACTCGTATTTTGCTATAATGAAATGTAACAAACTCCCTAAAACCAGACGCAGTGAACCAAGAGAATCAGATCTTGTATTTTCCGCAGTGATTTTCAGAGACATGCTAGTGGCTGTGCCTCCGTAGCTGAGTAGGTAGAGTAGAGAGGCCGTCTGGTAATCCGAAGGTCACCGCTTTGCCTCCCGGCCAGCCCAGTAAATATGTGCCACTGCCAAAATGTCCCTGAGCAAGACACTTAACCCCTTAAACCTCATATGGTTGACTGGAGTCCCTCAGGGCTCTATACAAGTGTATTTTCAGTTTTCTGTTATTGTGGGGAAGGCTTTTGCTGAAAAACAGCTGACCGACAAGCTCACAACGAGTCGCACGTTGGGAGCTTGTCGATCTGCTATTTTCTGCAAAAGCCCAGCATCCCCACAATGAGGATGTTGGGCTTTAAGTGGTTCACCTCTAACTGGTCCCCCTGAGTACTCATCATGACCATCTGAGCAGCCATTAGCTAGGTGAAGCTGAAACGGAATTTCTCCTGTGGGATTAATAAGGTCTTCCAAAAAAAAAAAGAGATTTCAGCGGTGCAGTTCACATACAGTATTTCTAGATTGCTTTGTGTGCACAAATGCTTGTGTGTGCGTGTGAATTGTGGACAATGCACATGCATGCATTGGCAGTGACAGAGTGTGTGTGTGTGTTCTTTTGTCCATACATGCAAATGCTTGCTTGCTCATGCAGTCCCAATTCTGCCTTCGAAAGCAGTGTTTGCTTTCATATGTCATTTTGCATCATATTTGCATCGCTGTGGGGGAAAAAGGACAAATGGAAATATTAGGCTTATTATATCTCTTTTGTGGCAGGGTGACTGTTACAAGGTTTTACTGTATTTACTGTTACAAGTTCACCGGGCAATCCCCCCCCCTCATCTCTCTCTATCTCTCTCACACACTTTCTATCTATCTATTTATGTCCAGTCTGTGCCATTCCCACTTGGTTGTGGACATTTAAATGTTAGCTTGAGCTTGAAAGATTAATTGATGCCATTTAAAGATCATTACACATGCACGCATGCAGCATTTTTAGAGACATTGAGCCTCATTCACAAAGCTTTTCGACAACATTTCGACTATGTTTTAGTGTAGGCCTGCTACTAAGTCAAGGTCGGATTCATGAAAAGATGTGTACAGCCTTGATTTGTGTGCCCCTCGTTTGTACTTTGGATGCGAGTACCTGTGTTAATCATTTGTATAGATCAGTGCCCATTTGACACCATAAAAGGCATGCACCGAAGGCTCGTGTGCAACAAGAAGAAGAGCTTAACTCCGTAGTACTGTGCAGTGTACAACAGTATCGCTCATCAAAAAGGACAGATCTACAAGCTGAAACGCCTCGCATCGCGGGACCTGGCCAGCTTGTAGATCTGGTGGATTTTGTGCAATGGATTATTACAGTTGAGCTTCTGTGAGAGTGAGTGAATAAAGTATTGCTCTCATATATAAATGAGAAGAAGAAAATAATTGTAAAACGTTTGGTAACGCTTTACTTAAAGGTCGGGTCTATAATGCATTATAATTGCATTTATAATGCAAAATATGCTCTTATAACCAAGGCATTATAACACTCGTTATAAATGTTTATAATCATGTATGCCATTGCCAACTTATAACAATTTAACAATGTTTGTAACGTATTATAAGTGCTGGTCATACTCATAATGCATTATAAGCTCTACCAAAAGTGCTTTATTGATCATTGATGGGGAAATGCATCCTTTGGATGAACATATCCTTTCCGCTGTCCTACAGCGGGGATGATGGACACAGATTTCAATCCAGGCTGCATTATTCATTAGAGACTATGAACTGTAACCTATTTGTTTGGCATCCATATGATCAACAACTTTCATAATTGCTGTTAGAGATGAATAATGTTACTCCCGCCAGTGCCACCACGGACGTGGAGGTGCGCCTGCCGTCTGCTGCTGTCCTGCAACAAAAGTACAGAAGTACAAAGTACTTCGCTAAATTGTGGCCCCACTGGCAGAAACGGCAAACGCACTGAGGGACATAATAATTATGTTCAGCTGTGAATGCTTGGACGTGAAAATAAATACAAATCGGTTTAAATTTTCCGCATGTCTATAAGCCCAGTTATGCATAATTAAAAAAACAAGCAATAGGTCATTGAACAGACAAATAAAATGTTGGGTACAAAAACAATTTGTTTGAGGTTTGGCACTACTGTAATTGGTTTTGCATAAATAATGAGGTATTCTAACTAAGTGCCTTCACGCATGATTCCAGACCATACACATGTCTCAGAGCAGATGTGAGTTGTGCATGTGCTTAGGCCTGTCACAATTATTACATCATCGTCTAATCACATATTATTTGAGATAATCACAGTTATTTTTGCATAATCGTCATAATTATTACCACGTTGAAATATTTTCCTATATTTTCAAACATTTTCAAAAATATGTGACGCCTTTTGAGCCTGTAGCTTTTTTTGTATCGTTATTATATTATGTATGTCATTTGTCATATCGGCCCTGTGCACCTTTCGTTTACGAAGCCTATAGAAAGCCAAACAGAAATGTAATTTTTATTCATAATGTTCCGATTGTGTTCAACACAATTAAATAGTTAATCGCAATTATTCCAGCGACAATTAATCGTCAAATAATTGATAATCGTGACAGCCCTGCTGTGTGTGCTACGAAGTAGAATGATGAATCAGACTGTGCTAATGGAAATGCTCGTGTGACCGTTTTAAGGTCAAACTAAATTGCATTTTGCTTCGTGTACCTGTCTTGAGTAGTGACAAATAAACCTTCTTGATTCTTGACCGTAAGCACATTCCGTGAATGAGGCCCGTTGTACATAATGGGGATTTTTGGGAAACACTTTTCTTGCCATTGGTGTGCTTTCATTCATGAGTTTTTTTTCCTTTCCTGAATGCCGGACTGACATATCCATTTGTCACGTCATGATGTGATGCCTTTCTTATACACAATGACAGCTGGCATGAAAGGTAAACTTGCTATGTTAATATAGAAATTATCCGCCGTTTATTCTATTTGCTCTACTTGAAGAGTAGTACTGTAGGCCTACTGAGTTAAAACAGCAGTCCTAAAGCTGGTTTCATCTAGGGGCCTGAATGTAGCTTTGATCATGAAGTCGAGATCAATATACTGTGTCTAAACTAAACCAAACCTGCTCAGGCTTAATTATCTAATCGGTTATATATGAACTATGCATCCCAATTAAACCCTATGTTCATGTAATAACCACTAATGCTCAGTATAAAATGGTACCATTTCTGTCTACTGTGGACAGTTCAGAATCCAGGGTTTAGTCATTTATTTCAGCATACTAACATTCCAGGAAGAGAAAGACTATAGTTTCTATTAGCTTGGAATCCCCAACGATGATGTCATTGGTAGGCAGGTTTCTGATCTGTCCACAGATTGAGCTGACGGAAATGGTGCCTCATGCTGCCAAATGAGGACCAATTATATGAACATGAGGTTAAAAATGGGTGAAGCGGTCCTTTTAAGTACATCAGCAGCATGTAGTTACAAGTACAATTGTCCCTTTCCCTATCTCCTATACCAGCCCCTCCCCCCCCAAAAAAACTTTCTCCATATAATAAATCATTTGGTCCCCACTCCTTGGTGTTTATTTTGTCTCTGTGTATTTGCTCATACTGTATGTGAAAACTTGTCCTCTAGATTTTACCCATCCTGCAGGAACAGCCGTTGGTTGTAGCGCTCTGGGAGCAGTTAGAGGTCAAGTGTCTTGCTCAGGTACACTTTTGACACATTGCTGCTGAGGCCTGGAATCGAACTTGGGACCTTTTGCGTCCCAGGCGGGCTCTCTTACCATTCAGCTATGGCAGCACCTCGTTCAGCTATTTCACCCTCTCTCTCATAATGTGTCCGCACTGTCCGGTCAGGTCAATATGAATTTGTGTGTGTGTGTGTGTGTGTGTTTGTGGAGACAGAGAGAGATAGAGTTTGTGTGTGTGTGGTTCCATGTACCATTCAGGGCTTCTCGTGGAAAGACAAAGGTCTCTTGTGTATATTTATGTGTGGTTGTGTGAGTTTTGGAGTGTTCGTAGATGGACAGTTGGACACAGTTAAATCATAGCATGCATTTATCCATGCATTATGCATTATGTGTGCATGCATGTATGACTATAGTGGTGTATGGCTGTTTGTTTGCATAGTGTTATGTAAGCTTGTGTATTACACTGAAGTTGGCAGCTTTCAGGTCAGTTCAGTGTGTACTGTGAGACAATGCAGTGTTGTTCTAATGACTGTTGCTGATCTGGAGTCAGATGGCTGGTTTTAAAGCTGTGTGTGTGTGTGTGTGTGTGTGTGTGTGTGTGTGTGTGTGTGTGTGTGTGTGTGTGTGTGTGTGTGTGTGTGTGTGTGTGTGTGTGTGTGTGTGTGTGTGTGTGTGTGTGTGTGTGTGTGTGTGTGTGTGTGTGTGTGTGTGTGTGTGTGTGTGTGTGTGTGTGTGTGGAGTGAGGGAGAGACTGCCAGGAGGCTGGGAATGTGAGACCGTTTTAACTGTTGATGACTATCTTATCATGCATGTACATCTGTGTGTGTGTGTGTGGGGTTCACTGCCAGGATCAGGATGGTGTCATATTTGTGGGTGGTTCACACTGTCAGGATGGTGTTATATACAGACACACTGTATACACATACTTGTCAGTGTTATTAACTGAATTGCATATTTGTTTTTCTCTTCCATTATATTCTATTTTTTATCTCAAATAGAACGACTTCAAGCTTCTCAACAGAACAACAGAAAGAGAGAGAAAAATGTTAAGAAACAAAACACACACACGGTTACGCACACGTGCACACACGCACACACACTCACACGCGCGCGTGCACACGCACAAGCACTCCCAATGCATACATGTGCACAAACCCACATGCACACATACACATCCGTGTTAAAACATGAATTAAACCATCATCATCAACAACGGTTTCCTTGTACTCTTCAACCTCATCAAGTCATGAAGCCATTATTCTTTATCACTTGATGACGTGGCTCTGGTTTGAGGCTATTCTGTTCCTCCTAGGAAGTAACTTTGTTCAATACATTTTGGAGTAGAAAATGGCCCCTTGGTGCAACCACAAACATTATTTACAAAGAACAACTCAGTTCTGTGCTGAATATTTAATAGTTTATATAACACATTCATCACGGCAGGCCAGAAAAACAGCTAAAATGCCGAATACAATTTTAGCTTTGGCTTAGCGATGGTCTAAACACCTACATTAGTTCAGACAGGTACTGTATCTACTCACAGGGGATTCTGATTTTCTCTCCTAGCCCTCTTCTGCCATTTGCATACAGAAGGCTAATGTTGCCAGGCAACAAATACCTTTTCATCCAGTAAGCAGATTTTTGACTAATATTGTTTGGCACCAAAATTGTGTTCCAAGAGCGAGAGTGTGTGTGTGTGAGAGAACGGGAATGAATACAGAATAGTTTCTCCTACAATTTGCAGAGCTGTCATGTCAGCTCATAGTGTGTGTGTGTGTGTGTGTGTGTGTGTGTGTGTGTGTGTGTGTGTGTGTGTGTGTGTGTGTGTGTGTGTGTGTGTGTGTGTGTGTGTGTGTGTGTGTGTGTGTGTGTGTGTGTGTGTGTGTGTGTGTGCATATTAGTGTATGACAGAGAGAGAACAGGAGGGTGTGATAGGGAGAGATGAGAATGATGTGTGAGAGCGATGGACAAAGAAAGAGAGAGAGGCAGACCATGTTAAAAGAGGTCTTACCAAATGCAAGATAGAACTGCATTTATGAACCATTCATGTATTCACCCCGAGGTATACTGACTACTTCCAGTTATACCACCTGATCCATCTCCTTATCACTCTCAGCTTATACCCACACCCATCAGCTACCAGTTTTACAGTGGGATCACTGGGACTATGGTTTGAGTGACCATTGTTGGCCAACTTGACTCAGTGCCATTGAGGAAACACACTGGCATAAAAAAGGTCATTCTTTCTTAAACTTTAAAGTTTTCCTGTTTATCACCACTTTTGTACAAGGAATGTGAGGGTAAAGCCTGAGTTCTAATTGGTTTTGCGCCATGTCACGTGCCAAAATTACTGATCTACAAGCTCACAACACGTTGCAGCCAGCGCAACAGGTTGTGAACTTGTTGCTGTATCCGATGCGTGACACCAGCCCCCAGCTAAGTATAAAACACCCTCAACAGTAGCGCGTTGCAGCGCACTTCAGTGTGAATGGAAACCATTGTATCTTCAGTATGGCTCCAAGGCAAGGAGCCTCCTGAACTGTCTGCCAAACGGTCCAGACAGTGAGTCTTCTTGCTACAATATGCAGATGACTGCACTCTTGTGCCCCAATCCACGGATGACCTTCAGTCAGTGTTTGCTTTTTAGGTGACAGAGCCTACAGCAGGATGGGACTTCTCCGTTGACAGTAAAAGACAAGCCCAAGGGACTCTGGAACTCCTTCCTCACTATGTCTGCCTTCACAGCGGAATAGTGCTTTTCAGCTCGGGTCCTGGGGATGTAAACTAATGCAGGTTTCATATTGAGCCTTTGTAGTAATTTACTTCTCCAAGAGTGGAGTTTTGAGAACCACTGCCTACCTGTCTAGAGACTACAAATCTGATCATTCATTGCATGGGTCTCTTCGCTCTGCTCTGTGGCATTACTGCCACTAGCTGACACGCAATCTACATAGCGGACACACTGTAACGGTCATCCAATGCATATTAGAATGACCAAGCAGCTAAGAGTCTGTCTTCAAAGGACTACAGTCCACGTGGTCTGATGTTTATCTCATATTGACTCTGATGACTAGGGTGGAGTATCCTTCATCTCTTTTCCCATCTCATACCGTAGATAGGGTGACCAGAGGTCCAGACCAAAAGCCAAACGGTGCTGCCTTGTGAGCATTTGTCCCTATCGGGATGCTGTTTTTAGAGCAAGATTTATGTTCATCCATGATACAGCACCTTGTGACAAAAGCAAGTGAAATTGATGTGAAAATGTATGATCATCAAAATATATGATAATTGGATGCAGTGCAACTGCAACGGAGAGAAACAGAATTGCATTGGCAATGTATCTGCTTGTGCACTGCGACAGGATGTGGGCTGTGATATTCCAGCTGCAGTGGCTGTTGTACTTAGATTTGTGTCGTGACTCCTTAATCTCCATTCTACAAGCAGCCTTTTCATTATTTCTTGAGTCTGTCGTCTGAAGGTCTTTGAGAGACCTTCAGCTGAGGCCGTGTCTGTCCCGTGTGGTGCTGTTGTCTCTCTGTCTATCTGTGTTGTTGCGGGCTGCGTGCCGTGCACGCGTGTGCTGAAAATACATTTTCAGGCGGGTCGCCAATTTGATCCAATCAGGACATGGTACCCATTTGTCAGCTTCATTTCTTTGTGTTCCACTTCCAAATTTGTCTGTTCATTTCTCTGTGTCATCACTTCCAATTTTACTTGTTTATCCTGTGTCCTGTGTTGAGTTCTCTGTCCTGATTGGGTAAAATTGGTATTCTGACCGTAAAATGCATTTTCTTTTTGCTAGAGAGACTGGGAGACTACTGTTAATGACACTGTATACCCTACTATAGAAATGATTAGTATCAGAATATAGAGCTATTTAACACTTATTTTAACAAAACAATATCACATACCATACCTTTAACAGTGCTCACTATGTGTGTGTGCATTATGTTATAACTCTTTTACGTAAGGGCATACATGTAAACAGTGGTGGAAAAAGTACTCACAGTTTTTTACTTATGCAAAAGTATCAATACTATAATGTAGAAATAGTCTGTTACAATTAAATGTCTTTTACGGAATACAAAATTGACTTGAGTAAAAGTATTGGCATCAAAATATACCAAAAGTAAAAGTACTCGTTATGAAGTAAAATCTTTTAAAAATAGCCGATCTGCAAGCTCACAGCGCGTTGTGATGCGATGCGTTGTGATGCGATGCGTTGTGAGCTTGTAGATCAGCTATTTTCAAATAGCCAAAGTTTAAATATGGCTTAAAGGGTAAGACCACTTTGGTAAAGGTTTGGGTTGTGTAGTTACCTTGCCATGATGTAACTCCAAAGGTGGGCAAGAAATCAAAAATAATTGCTCCATTGATTAGAAATTGATAATTCAAAATATGCTCCTCATTGACTTACATTGTACTGTCAAACAGCTCTCAAAGTCACTCTTTTAGCACAAAAACGAACGCAAACAAAGTTGATTCAGACAATATAGAACATCACCAAACCCAGTACTGTTTTTTTTTTAAATAAAAATGTCAACTTCCTGTTGATTTTACTATTTGAAGATCTGGATCCGGATCCACGGATCCAGTCCGGGTTTTCTACTTATTAAAAATGGCAAAATCAACAGGAAGTTGACATTTTTATTTAAAAAAAAAACAGTACTGGGTTTGGTGATGTTCTATATTGTCTGAATCAACTTTGTTTGCGTTCGTTTTTGTGCTAAAAGAGTGACTTTGAGAGCTGTTTGACCGTACAATGTAAGTCAATGAGGAGCATATTTTGAATTATCAATTTCTAATCAATGGAGCAATTATTTTAGATTTCTCGTCCACCTTTGGAGCTACATCATGGCAAGGTAACTACACAACCCAAACCTCTAACAAGTGGTCTTGCCCTTTAAGTGGTTAATGTATGTTTTGTAATAATAAATCAAATCTACAAAGTAACTAGTAACTAAAGTTTTCAAATAATTATAGTGGAGTACAATATTTGCCTCTGAAAAAGTATTAGTAGTAGTATCTGTAAAAGTATTGAAAATTGGAAATACTCAAGTAAAGTAAAAGTACCTCAACATTGTACTTTAGTACAGTACTTGAGTAAATGTAATTAGTTTCTTTCCACCAATGCATGTACATAGATTGTTTATATTTTAGGATTAAGAACCTTCAACTTGAACACCTCAAGCATCTTATGCTCTAAGACCAATGCACAAACTGTCTTAATTATGAATTATTCCTTATTCATGTCCATGTCCATCGTATCTATGTTTATTATTTTTATTGCATCTACAATATCTGAGGAACAAGATTTTTTTACACTTCTATGCCTGTATACAAGATGTAACAACAAAGAAACCTATTACGTTAAACTAAAGTTATAGTCAATGACCTGTAGCCAATAGAAGCACTTCCGTATTAATATTTTACTCCAGAGGGACAGTAGATCTGCGGTAACGCATTCACAAAAATATGAAATAACACAGTTGTTGGGATAAAAACAGGATCCGCGCACTCAGGTGTACAGAGGAGGATTTCACCCTGATGAACCTCTGTAGGTTGAAACATGTTGGCGTTTGCCTTGTTATAATAAAAGGCTGTTTCCTCCTCTGTGAATATGAGTGCCCGGATCCTCTCTTTTTATCTCGTTTTGTCTCATATCTCCTGTCTGATCCAGGAGCACCTTTTTGATACTTTTAACCATTATTTACGTTTGTCTCCGGTGAGCACCTGGTTGTTTTGTTTTCTCTGTCTTCAATAACATAGTTGTTGTTGATGGATTGGGGAAATATTCGGCTTATATATATGTCTTCCTCGTCCATGAGGACCATTCCACACCAATGATTCGTGAAGCGACAAAACCTTTACAGAACGTTGCAGAGAAAAGATGCAGCGGTCTGGCTTACCGGCTCATTGAGTCGAAGTGATTCAACATGTCCAATCACAAGCAACAAGTTGCAATGCATTTATGATCTAAAACACGTTATCTCTCTTTCTCTCTCTCTCTCTCTCTCTTTTTCTCTCTCTCACACACAAACACACACACCTACACACAGCGTAAATAGAGCGAGCTAATTGGGGAAAGGAAATGAGAGCGTATATAGCCGTTTCATATTTTTATACCATAGTATACAATATTATATAATAGGTTAACATGCTGTAAACCATCTCTGCTCCTCGCCTTGATGTGTCTATCAGTGTCCAGTTCAGGGACTGCTGTTTGCTCTCTGCTGATTTATTATCCCATATCCCAGAGGGACTGTGACAATACCGTTGCTGTGGAAACAGCAATTTGTTCGTCGCTCTGCGCCTGGGTGTGGACTGTCCAGTTTTATATCGTTGAAAACCACAGTTTTGGGATTCTGTTGCAAGTGGTTACACACACACACACACACACACACACACACACACACACACACACACACACACACACACACACACACACACACACACACACACACACACACACACACACACACACACACACACACACACACACACACACCCAAACAGGGACAGGAACACTCACCCTGCCTTCAGCCGGCGGAAATAATGAATGGTATCCAGTAGCTTCTTTGAAGATCAAACAAACCACGCCGGTATGCTTTGGAAAATGATGAATGTCAAGTACACTGTGGGTCATCTAGTCAATATGAGATAAACATCAGACCATGTGTATTCATTTGAAGTCAGACCCTTAGCTTCTTGGTCATTCTGAAATATGAGTGGTTCTCAAAGTGGGGTTCGGTGGGGACACCCACAGGTTCTTGAGGGTGTTCCAAGGGGTCCCCAGCTAAATTTAACATCAAAATAAGTTTAACCACCTATATACATACGCTATTTGAAAATAGCCAATCTACAAGCTGTGCGACGCATTTTTATCTTGTAAACCTGCTATTTCCCCCCAAAATCTTGGAAAGTATGCTAAACATTTTTAATATTTTTGAAACATTTTAACAACACAAATCGTGTATGGGGGTCCCAGGCACAAAACATTTTCAGATGGGGGTCCGTAGTCAAATGCATATTAATTGGGGCGGGGGAGGGGGGGTAGGGGGGCGGTGAGTCCTTGACATGAAAAGGTTTGAGAAGCACTGCTTTGGCAGACTGTTACTGTGCATGCCTGTGTTGGCTCTGTAGATTGTGTGTTTGCCAGCGGCAGCGATGCCACAGCACAGATGTGTGGATGGGATCAGCAGTTTGCTGCTTGACCTCAAGGTGTGACCAGGAGTGATTGGAGCCAACCACCCCCAGAGCAGCTGATGCCTCTGCACAGTGCACACACACACACACACACACACACACACACACACACACACACACACACACACACACACACACACACACACACACACACACACACACACACACACACACACACACACACACACTTTGCTGCACTTTCACCTTGCTTTATTAATAGGTTCTCTCTGTACTTTTCTCTTCCTCTCTCATATCATGTCACCCAACACATTATTATCAATTCTCCCCCCCCCCCCCCCCCACACACACACACTTACACACATACACACACAAACACATACACACACAAGCACTGGCCGTTTGTGTGTGTGTAACCCTGTCCCACAGTGAAGTGTTGACAGGAGTTGGTCAACGTTGTGCACTTTGTCAAGACTAAGAGCTCTGTCGACACAGGCAGCAGATAGAGGGCACGGGTTTAGCTTGGCGATAAAGAGCTAACTGCACAGAATTGTGTGTGTGTGTGTGTGTGTGTGTGTGTGTGTGTGTGTGTCATGACAAAGCGTGTTGGCAACAATGTAGAACAGAGATAAAAATCCCTTCCAGCCGCCAGTAGTGTGAGGTGTGTGTGTGCCTGCTGCGTGTGTGTGGGTTTGTGCACACGTCTGTGTGAAAGTGTGTGTGTGTGTTCAGGAGCACAGAAGGTGTAAGGGTAATATGTCAGGTGGGAGGAGTGGAGTTTAGGGAGAGAGGAGAGAGGCATGTTCCTGTGCTTGAGTGGTTTTATGTGCACATGTGCTGCTGAGCAAGTTGTTGGTACTTTACATTATTAACTCGGCTACATGGAAAGATCCTGTCGTCGCTGTCTGTCGTCCAAAACTGTTACTTTTCAGGATTCAAATTCTAAAGTAGCAAAGAAATAGCAGATCTACGAGCTCACAACACGTAGCATTGTGACGTGTTGTGAGCTTGTACTGTAGATTTAGCTATTTTTGCTACTTTTGCGTGACACTGTTGTGAGCTTGTAGATCTGCTATTTTTGCTACTGTCGCGTGACACTGTATTATGACGAAGTAGGGCTTTAATTTACTAAATAAAATAAAAAAGTTGAAATATGAAGATTAGAGGTTTGTGCCCGACAGCAACGCTGTCTTTCTAGGCCTTTTCTCAGCTTTGAGAAAAGGCCAGCAATTGCTCTTTAGGTCTCTTGGTGAACGGCCTCCCGCATCGTTTTACATATCATGTTTTTCACGAAGTGCTTTACAACTGTGTTTTCTCAGCCTATGGTGGCCCGGGGCTCACTGTTGGTGGGCTGTGAGGATATTGTAAGTGGGACCCCACCCACATAACTGGCACAAGGCACATAAACACCCAAGTATGATAATTTAACATAAATATTTAAGAAATAATGTGAAATAATTGCGATTAGGCGATTATGTAATAATTTTGACAGGCCTAGTCGAGAGAAGTTGGAGGTTCAATCTCTTGCTCAAGACAACAACCCAATTCCCAGACAACCGCTGTACCTCCTCCATACTGATCTATGACGTCATCAGTTTCTGTTACACACAACACTGTAGAGGTTTTTAACCTCTCTCGTCCATTAATAAATATGAAGATGTTGGCACTGAAGCTATAAGTGTGCGCCTACTTTGATCTTCTCCACACAATGCTGTGAAGCCTGATTTATACTTCCTTGTGAGAGGGAGTCACACACCAAAAATAGCTGATTCTACAACCTGTGACCCGTTGTGAGCTTGTAGATCTGCTGTATTTAGTGCACGGCACCGTCATATGATGGATGAATAAATGAAGCATAATGCTGTATTTACACTAGTGCCAACAAAGAAACAAGCTACAAGTCATTTTCAGTGGAAGCCAGCAACATGAAACTACAAAGTAAAGCCAGGCACTTGTTGCTGCATGACAGGCATGACACGCAACAAATAAAATTTGAGCTGCAAGCACTCCAGTGACATGGTGAACCATCAAACGATCATATGTTTTTTGTTTCGCCATTTCCACTCCCATTCTCTCACCACAATTCCTGCTCCATTCCATAAATGGAAGAAAAACTCATTCTTAGCGTTAACCAGTTCCCTGGGCTGTGTTTTTTTCCCTCCTTTTTTTCCCCTTTACCCCTCTTTTCTCTTAAATGTAGTGAGTCGTTATGCCAATTATTTCCTCCCCACACACATTTCTGTGTGTTGTCACTGCTGTTGCCCCCACAGGGAGGACGTAGAGCCTTTGTCCTACGCAGCTACTTTATCACTGTGCCACCCGAGCGCCTAAAGCTAACGAGCGCCTAAAGCTAGGCCAAGCCACGGTCAGGGTTGCCAGATCTGCTTATTATAATTTCCCCGCAAGATTCGCGTTGTGAGCTTGTAGAACTGCTATTTTCAAATAGCCGATGTATATGTTAAAGTGCACATGTGGCCCATAGTCGTTTCTTTTGGGCTGGTTTTCCTAGACCTGGTTGCTTGTTTCTCTCACAGAATCTGGCACTTCAGCGGCGACTCAGCAGCAGCAATGTACAGTAGTGTGGCTGGTCATGCTTGGCCGTTTTGTCGCATCGGTGCCGCTAGTGTGATTGCAGCGTCGGAATCATGAATATTTTTTCCACAATTACAAAATCGAGGGATTTCTCACGCCATTTGCAGGTCATGGACTGTGGCTATGGATGTATGATTTGACACCGGTTGCCTGCCTGTTAAGATGGCTGCCATGAGGTCATGGAACTGTATGGATGCTACATTTACCCATATGTCTGTCTGTCTGTCCATCTGTCTGGCACAGTGTGAAATTAAACTATGTTTCAGGTCATTGTTCAGCCTGTGCCAAAGCCATGGGTTGGCCAATGAAGGCAAAGGCGCACGCACATGGCGCTAGTGCACGCACACAAATGCAGGCACGTACACACACACACACACACACACACACACACACACACACACACACACACACACACACACACACACACTGTACACAGCTTGTACTTGCTGACAGAAGGGCTTGCAGAGTGGGTAATGAGAAAAGGGCCTCATGCATGAAAGCCCACATCAGCAGGCCAGGCAGTTGAAAACACACACACACACACACACACACACACACACACACACACACACACACACACACACACACACACACACACACACACACACACACACACACACACACACACACACACACACACACACACACACACACACACACACACACACACGCACAGAGAGAGAGGTAGACAGACAGACTCCCCTGTATGGCTAATGGTGTCTTTCTATAGCCTTATTATTCTTCATTATAACTCACTGCACTTCCTCTCATCTCTGTTCTTTCTGTTGTCTTTCTATTTTTTTCTCTTTCTCACTTTCTCTCTCTCTCTCTCTTCGTCTGCCTCTCTCGTCTGCCTCTCAGTTACAGTAAAGAGGGTGCTGGTATTAACTTCATGGGAAGACAGTAATGGTCAAGCATATGAGCGTCTGCTAAATGCCTAAATTGTAAAATAAATGATTAGCCACAACCTACTCAGTCTCTATCTCTCTCTTTCGCACGTACCTACACGCGTGCACACACACACACACACACACACACACACACACACACACACACACACACACACACACACACACACACACACACACACACACACACACACACACGTACCCTTTGCTCCCTTATAAACTGCAACAATAATCCGGCCACAGATAACCTTTCAAAAACGTAAGCTATGGAAATACTGTAATCATGTGAGAGACACACAGAGGTGGTTATGGAGAAGTGAGAGGCAGGGGGAGGGCCAAGCAGGACAATGTGCTGCACCCGTTCATAAGGAACTCTTCCCTTTTTATACCCTATATGCATCAGTACGCAAGAACCTCTTTTTCAGGTGATTCGGGTCGTTTTAAGGTTAGGTTTAAGGCATTTCTGTGAGGTTAAGTAGACACAAAAAAAAGAACAGCTACACTAGTAGGCTGCATGTCCATAAGGAAACCTTACCTTTACACAATGGCTTGCGTACACAGCAAAAAGAACAGCTAGTAGACTAAAGACCTGCATGTCCATAAGGAACTTGGCAAAAAGAACAACTTGTAGATTCCATGTGCATCAGGTTCACCACTGGTCATGGTATTTCCGAACATTTCAGACAGGGAAAGCCATGGAATCTGAATGAATTCTTGCTTTGGTCATTGAATGTCATGACATTTTGATTATAATTCCACATTGCCTTTTAAAAAAGAAAGAAAGAAAGGAAAAAAGGCAGATTTATGGGGTATTTCACTCATAATGATTAAAGATTTTTAAAGGTTGATCCTGTTGTCACGATTCTCGTGGTATATCATTTGCATAGAGTAAAAAGTCAATGATTACTTGAATATGACTTTTAGAATTTGGTCATGGAAATTCAAATTCACCTTGAATCCACCTTGCATTTAGATTGTGACCCTGGCTGGCACATATATATGAACACAGGTTGCTGACTATTAAGTTAGGATTAGATGGATTCACTGTCATCCATGTCCCTCCATTCAGGGATTACTAATAGACATGGGACATTGGCTAACCCTAAACTAATCAGTACACACCGCAGCGCAGACCGAATGTTTACTATCGACTTGAAACGCCGATGCTAATCTGTATCAGCGTTTTAAAAAATGGTTATTGATGTTGCAGCCCTTATACGCCACAGTCTGTCCCCTAGGCCATTGGTTCTCAAAGTGGGGTCCGGGGACCCCCAGGGGCCCTTGAGGGAGTTCAAGGGGGTCCGCAGCTAAATGATAGATTAGGCACCAAATGGACCCTTATGGGTCTGTAACTCTGAGAGTGTACAAATGGAACCAAATGGACCCTAACGGGTCCATTTGGTTCCATTTGTACACTCTCAGAGTTAAATTGACATAGATTTTACAATATAAATTATGGTCCAAGTGATAGAAATGCCATTAAATGGGGGGTCTGTAGCCCTAATACATGTCAAACTGGGGGTCCTTGACATTAAAAAGGTTGAGAATCACTGCTAGAGCCGTAAAAAAAATCTTCTCTTATGGGGGTCCCTGGCATACCTTTTGAAATGGGGGTCTGCGGGCTAATAAGTGTCAATTTGGGGGTCCTTGACATGAAAAAGTTTGAGAACCAGTGCCCTAGGCAAGCTATTTGCTAAAGTAAAATACTACTGTTGATCATTTCTGGATTTGTGGTTCAGTGAGTTGATTTGTAATGACTTCATATGCTGGGGGATGGAGTTGAGTAAAGTGTATGTGCATTGTGCTGACTGTATGCTTTCCTTGCCTTGCCGTACAAAAATGCAAACTGAGTCACGGTCTGTAGTCCAGGCGTTGGACTGCCTCTGTCACCTTCTGCCCCTCTTGCCTTTTCCATAGACACTTGTTCCCCTGCTACTCTCTCTCTGTTCCCTGTCTCTTCCCTCCGGCCACGCCCACAATCCATTCCAGTGGTTCTCAAATTTTTTCATGTCAAGGACCCCCCTCTTGATATGTTTTTGGCCACAGACCCTCATCTGAACATATTTTTTTTGCCAGGGACCTCCAGAAGAGACATTTTGAGATTTAAAAAAGTATCAATCTTTTTTTTCTTTTAATAGCAGATGTACAAGCTTGCAGATGCGCTGTGGAGCGTGTACATCTTCTATTTTTTAATAGCCGACGTTAGAGTGTTTAAAATGATAAACAGAAAATACCCCCCCCCCCCCCCCCAAGAACCCCTGGGGGTCCCCGGACCCCACTTTGAGAACCACTGGTCTATTCTACTTACATCAGTGCTACACTACAGTACCTGCACACCTGTCTCCTCTCCCTCAACAGCCCTGCAGTTCTATGCCCAGCGACTCTGCTTTTGTTTTATTACTTCCCTCATCACCCTGCCTCTAGAATACTGGACTCATTCCCTTCTGTCTCTGCCAGTTCGTGAAGGGTTAGTACCTGTTTGGCTCTAAGCCTTCTGTCTGGCTGGCTGTCTGTCTGTCTTTCTGAGCTTGAATTATGAATTATGTTCTGCTACAGTTACGTAAAGTATTGATATTTGATCTTGTACCTGGGTTTTGGTTTTTGCCTGCTCTATTTTGGACTTGCTCTTTGTTAATTAAAACACTTTGTTCTTGAGCTGATCTGCCTCTGCTTGTTGTTTGCCCTTGGGTCCTCCATCCACTCACAGTAATACACCACAGCTGTGATAGAATCAACTCCATGTCTTTTCTGCTAATTTTTTCTATCTCAAGAAAAGAGAACAAGGTAATACTGGAAATAATGTGACGTGAGTCCCATATTTCCATAATATGAAAATACAATTCAGTATCTGAGAACACTCACCTTAAATAAAAGTTCACTTCCAGTATATTGAATAACCTGGTGATATCATTGTACATCTACTGTTTCATGCTGTTGAAATGAAAGATGGGCTCAGACATTTAAGATATCATTTTAAGATGTATCACATTCTCAGTTTAACAAAGTTTTGCATCATGCCACAACTTCAGTTCACCCTCACTGGTTGTAAGGAGGCAGACATCTTGAAAACGGAAGGAAGATGGAAAAAGAGCATTCACTGCTTATGCAGATAACAGACAAACAGCAGGAAACAGATACGTCATACCATGATCAAGCAGTTCAATTATTTAATGAATGTCCTAGATATTGTTCTTGAGAGGCTCAGGATGGTCTGGTGATGTTTGACTCAAGCTTCTTGGCCTTTATATCTTGAGTGCCACAAAATATGTGGATCTGTGCCATTGTATCAAGAACAGGTTCCTTGACCATATTCACCATATTCATAATATTCACCATTTTCACATTACACACACGTTTGACTCAGGTGGGACAAAAGCTTTGGAGTTTCCCAATCCCACTGAGTATAAAATGAGGTGTGAAGAGAGGTCCATTAACTTCGGGTTTTCCTCTCTACGGGTCACTTCATGGTCTAAATGCATGATGTCACAGAATTTAATTTCACACCATTGGACATTTTTTGACTCAAAAGCCAAATGACAAAATCTCCCCATATCGTATAGAAGCAGTGCAGAAGCTAGTACGTGTTATGGGTGTGTCACAGCAGTGTTGATTTTGACGGCTAATTTTGATTCAGTTTTAGTCATATTTTAGTTATCTGAAATGTTTTAGTTTTTGTCTAATCTACAGTCGATTTAGTCGACTAAAATGTATTTTTGCGGTGCCTTGATGGCGTCATAATGGCTGATTTTGCATGCTGAAAATAGCCGATCTACAAGTAGATCTGCTATTTTCAGAGCGCAACACCCGAGCGCAACCAAACATAAAATAACTTTGTCTCCACTAGTCCCTCCCTAACATTTTTGCCTAGTTTTTATTTGTTGACGAAATTGTCAATATATTTAGTCTTTGTTTTAGTCGTCATAGCTTAGTTTTTATTTAGTTTTCGGCAGTGAAAAAAGGTAGTCAACGAACGTTTTTCGTCATAGTTTTAGTCGACAAAATCAACACTGTGGCACAGGCATGGAGAGTAAACCAAGAGGAGGGATCAGAGTTTTGGCTCTGTGGTGCTGTGTGTGTGTGTGTGTGTGTGTGTGTGTGTGTGTGTGTGTGTGTGTGTGAATGTTTACCAGACACTTGGATAAAGCATGTGCTCTGCTGGCTTCTGGGTGGTTAAGGCAACCATAACCAATAGGCTAAGCAATGTCCTGTGTTCAAATCTGGCACAATTCTTTCCTGTTGTGTCAAAGCATCCCTCCCCTATGCTCCTTCCTGCCCCGTATAAATCTTCACTGTAATAAAGAGATGTACCCTGTTTTCAGTGTGTATGCTCTGGTTTAGTGTTTGCAAGTCATTGATATACCAATTAACCAGCTATATCCAATACTTAAAATCAACAATAAACATTCATTGGCTATAATCAAATGTAAAAATAATTGCTTCAATGCAGAATCGTCCATGTCCGAATCATCAGAATCGCTCAATTTCTACCTCTACTATACAGATCTTTTATCTATGTTTGCACTCACTGATAACTGGTGTAAATGGCAGTTATTACCAGCTATAAGAGATAAGAAGAAGCTCATTAATACATGTTTTCAGTGTATGTACTGTAGATCTGTGCTTTTTGTATGCATTGACATGCCGTGGAAATGTCTCTAATGGCGGTGGTTACCAGATCTTTAGGCTAAAGCTGGGCTTACAGGAGTTTCAAAATCTTAAAATGATTTTGAAATCTGGTTGCGTCACACACTACAGGATAATTTGATAATATTCCCCTCGTACAGCAGTCATGTAATCATCCAGATAAATATCAAACGTATCGGAAATGATTGGGGTGGCTCCTATCGTCTGTGAGCAAATTGGGAGGTTTTAAGATTGGATCATTGAACCGCTACTACAGGATAATCTAGCCAGATAATCTCTTGTGATCAAGCTTGAACAGGGAACGCCCCTCTCAATAATTGGGAGGGAGGGGCGTTTATGACTCAAACGCTTCCAGATTATCCTGCAGTGTGAGCTGGGTTTAAGAATAGGGTCATTATCACTGCCAGTTCCGGGGATGCGATCTGTCCACTTGGCAGTGAGTTTGTAGGGGCTGTGTGAAAGTCACTGGTGTAAACGGGAGTCCTGCTATATTTTTGTAGGACTGGCAGGCAGCCTGATTGATCTGAAACCCTATACTGCCTCGGACTGTACTGTCCTCACGTCAACGCACGTACACACACACACACACACACACACACACACACACACACACACACACACACACACACACACACACACACACACACACACACACACACACACACACACACACACACACACACACACACACACACACACACACACACACACACACCCTTAACCAGTCGTAGATAATATACATAAACATGCACTTACTGTAGGTGTGCAGATCCACGCACAGTACAGTGCGTCTGTTTGGACATTCAAATGCAGTGATGAGGCAGTGGCCGCCTACAGCAGTGTTTATCAACCTTTTTGGTGCCAAGGCACACCTGGCATAGCCAAAATATCCCAGGGCACACCTAGAATTTAGCGGCTGGCCCTGGGTGCATCTCTTCTTTGCTGGTGGAGCTCTCATCATCTTGTAGTAATAATACTGAGTGCCAAAGCATGTACCCTGTGCCCCTTTTATACAGTACCAGGTAGGACAACATATTTGCATTCCTATGGGTGATGGTCGCTACACTGAATGGCCGTATCGATTGACGGACAATCACCGCTATTGTTCTCAAGGGGCTGGGTTCACACTTTCTTCAAACGTCGCGGCACACCTCAGCAGTACTCGCGGCCCAAAATTGGGCCCTTTGCCAGGGTTGATAAACACTGGCCTACAGAGCACAGACTGACACATGCACAGTGCACAACCGTGGACATGTTTTTGTTCCGACTTGATACGAGAGAGAGAGAGAGAGAGAGAGAGGTTTAAATGTTTAGATGAAATATCACTGTTATATAACTGTTTTGTGAGACTGTCATGATATACTTGGTTAATTTAGCTGAGGATTATACCTACAGTATCTGTGTAGACAAATCATCAGTCAGCCTGCAGTGCTTACTGTGTTCTCAGTACTGCGTTCAGGGACATGTTAGCTTTGGCTGTGGTTAAATAGGTCTATCGCTGTGAGTCCTCTCTGTTCACAGCACTTGGTTTTCTCCAGCGAAGTTTCTCAACAATGGGTTTCATTTCAGTTGAAATGTTTGGTGGCTCAAGCACTTTGATTGTTGTTCTTCTCCCCAGGGGTTGGGAAAATCATATAGACTAAGCATTGTCTGCTAATTAATGCATTGTGGGTTTGATACCTGTGGTTCTGTATTGCAAAACCTGAGCCTATGTGGTACGTGCCTTAACCACTCAGCCATTGGCACCCCTGTGTTTTTCTTCTTTTCTGTGTCTGTGTGTTGTCTATTTTCTTAAGTGTTAAGTAAAGTAGGACAATGAATAAAAGACTTGTCCTTTCACAACTAACGAGATTGTAAGTTTGACAAGCAGCATCAGTACAGCTGGACTAAAAAGGTGACCTAATGAAAAGGGACAACCCCCCCCCCCCCAAGAAAACTGGCTTTTTGCATTTTGCTTCTTAATTTTATTTTTGGTCTCTGTGCCCTGCTATCCGGTCTATGTGGTGTAAAGGGGATGTAATATTTCTTTGCCAGTTAGATATGGCTGTCATTAGTCAAACATTTTCAAGACACTTCTCTGTCTCACTTCAGGAAAGCCACATCCATGGCGACGGAGGCTCACTATACTTGGGAATGTCAGCGCTGTTGGGATTTCCTGTGAAAAAGGATTGCTTGGTATTTATCGGCTGAATGTGCCAGTTTACTGCTCTTAAACTAGAGGTTTAAAATGACAACAACTTAAAACCTATAGCATTACAACAGTGGTCAAATGAATGTGAATAATTGTGTGGGGCATGAGGAAGTGAGGTGTAAAGTTGTAGTTTGCATTAGACAAAATAACACATTATTGGCACAGTCTCTGTAATCTATCTGTCTCTGTTTGTACAATATGTCTCTGTCTAACATTCTGTATAATTCTTCTACTTCCTGTCTGTCTCTCTTTCATCTATCTGCCGTCTCACTTTCTGTTTATGTCTACGTATCTTTGTCTGCCCACCTGTTTCTCCATCGATACATCTGCCTGCTTATCCACCTGTCTGTCTATCTAATCGAGCTGTCTATCAGTCTTTTGTCCGTCTTCCTACCTCAGTGTCTGTCTGTTTCTTGATAACTGACTGAGTCTACCTGTCAGTCAGTGGGTTATTGTTGCATTGACCATGATCTCATCTCATCACCTTTGTACACACACACACGCACACACACACACACACACACACACACACACACACACACACACACACACACACACACACACACGCACACACGCGCACATGCACGCACGCGCACACACATGCACAGACAGTTCCACTTTAATTTCCTCCTCTCTTATTCCTGCCTCTCACACCATTGCTCCCCCCTCCAGTTTCGTCCCTCCTTCCATTCCTCCTTCTGTCCTTACCTTACCCGCCCTAAGGTGGAAGTGCTATATTTCAGGAACTGTGGGCACAACGTGTGCAGAGTTGTTTATTATGTCATCATCATGAGCTGAGTAGTATTGAGAGAAAGAGAGAGAATGATTTCCCCATGCTGTTTTTTGTACACTTGGCTGAGAATTTGAAAAGACGCTTGTCTTTCCATCTATCTCTGTCTCTTGATTTCTAATGTCTGTCTCTCTAACTACCTGTCTCTCTCTTCATATACTGTATATCTCTCTCTCTCTGTCTTACTCTCTCGTTCTAGCTGTCTCCGTCTACCCTTTTGTGACATGTACAGCCGACAGGTTGAGGCTTGTCAGTGTATGGGGAGAGGCAGAGAGAGTCTGATGCATGGACATAAAAAATATAGTCTTTACAGACCAAGTGGAAATATCCCCCCCCCCCCCCCCCCCCCCCACACACACACACACACACACACACACACACACACACACACACACACACACACACACACACACACACACACACTACTTTTGTATTATTCTGTCTTCTTGACTCATCTACTGTATCTGCCTTTCTGAGAAGTTACTTTTACTTGTAGAAAATAAAATGACAGTGAAAACAATTGTATTCACCATTTGTATAATGTGTGTGTGTGTGTGTGTGCTCTTGTGTAGGATCATCCATGAGGATGGTTTCTCAGGTGATGATGTGAAGCAGTACAAGCCTGTGGTCTATAGCAACACCATCCAGTCGCTGGCCGCCATCGTCCGCGCCATGGACACACTGGGCTTGGACTACGGAGACAAAGAACGCAAGGTCAGTGCACGTAGCCACACACACACACACACACACACACACACACACACACACACACACACACACACACACACACACACACACACACACACACACACACACACACTAGGGCTGTATGAATAGTTTGAAACTCCATTCATAACATTGACATTCGATTTCTACGCTGTGACCAGACATATGACCATGACAGTCGTGGCTTGTTGATCAATGCTCAATGCTGCTAAACCTTCAACTTCTCTTGTGCACAACAAGCCACAAGGTTCCTTACTTCCCTGACTCTATGAATCTATAAGGCAGCAATCATGCAGTTTGCAGCTTTGAAACGTGGCGGTTATACCTCCAAGTTTCTCTTTATGGAAAAAGGACCTTCGCCAATGAAAACAGAAGCAACATGGATGATGGCCATCATAATGTTAATCCTTTTCTGGAGAACGCTTCCATTCAGCCAAGTTTCACGTTAGAAAGACATCGATTTCACTCAGTACGCTCACACTGAGTGCACTCACACATACTGTACGCATGCCTGTACATGTACTATGCACGTCTTGTTTATGATTTTAGCAGCTGCACAAAAAGAAAATGTATTCCATTCGGTCAGCTCTGTCCATAGATATGAAATAGTATAGTATCAATATGTCAATATGACTCATTGTTTTTCCATGGTCAGAGCATTGCAAAACAGACCAGAATTGCATAGTTGCAGTAACACAATATGATGATGATGATGAAGATGGTTAAAGTCAGAGGTGGCATTTAGAAAATGACAGTGCTGTCACATTTCTTTTACCTAAATCACTTTGAATTCAAATGTGGCATTGTAATGAAATCCAAAGCAAATGCAAAATAGAAAAACAAATCCAGATTTGAACACAATAACATATGTACTGCATACAAGTGCATAGTCTACTCTACTGCATAGTCGAAACATTTTCACCAGGGTAGTAGAATATTTGATTTAGATTTTGAGCAGTTTCCGGAGTCCCTATGATGAAGATGGTGTGGAGGAAGATGATGATGAGGGGGATGATGATGATGATGATGATGGTGGTAATGACAAAGTCAGTTTTGGTGTGAAGAAAAGTGCTCCCTCATAGAGTGCAGCCTCGCTGTCCCATCTGGTTGAGTTACTCTGCTAGAGGTCATTGGTTTGTCAGGGGTTGCAGGATGTTCTTTGGGTAGTGTAGCTATCAGATCTCACACACACACACACACGCACACACATACACACACTACAAAACATATTGCATTAAGCACATGGGTAAATGAAGATAACCTTAACAAACCGTGGCAACCATAGCAGACACACACGCGTGCGTGCGCGCACACATCATTGACCTTAACTTTAACTGAAGGCTTAGTATATTTTTAATCACAACATTGATACTCTGAGAGAAGAGGACTGAAATAACAATACTCCTATTGATTAGGATATGATATCACTTTGTGTGTGTGTGTGTGTGTGTGTGTGTGTGTGTGTGTGTGTGTGTGTGTGTGTGTGTGTGTGTGTGTGTGTGTGTGTGTGTGTGTGTGTGTGTGTGTGTGTGTGTGTGTGTGTGTGTGTGTGTGTGTGTGTGTGTGTGTTTAATATAGCTTGGTATTGTATTTCTAGAAGCAGAACAGAGGTGAAGAGAAGGGTCCAAGTCATATGGATCATTATTTCCATAGCGTCTGAAGGAAAGAGATTGTGTGTGTGTGTGTAAGCATATTTATGTATGTTGTGGGGTCATCAGTCAGTTGTTTGAGGCAGGGTATTGCCTATGACCTTACGACATGATACATATCACGATACAGAGGCCACGATACAATACATATCGCAATGAATACACACAGATTTTAGTATTGGAGAGAGAGAGGTGTGATGTGCATGTTACATGTCGGATTCAAAAGGAAAAGATATTGAAGAGCAGTGATGGAAGAAGTACTCGCATGTTTTACTACTTTAGTAAAAGTATCGATACTGCAATGCAGAAATACACTAGGTAAAATTCCAGTATTCAAAATGTACTTGAGTAAAAGTACAAAAGTATTGGCATCAAAATATACTTAAAGTACCAAAAGTACTAATTGTGCAGAATGTGCCATTTCACAAGTTCAAACTCTAGCCGAAGATCGGCTATTTTCAAAAGGCCACAATATATATATAGGGCTGAAGTGGTTAATGTATGTTTTGTGATAATACTCTAAATCTGCAAAGTAACCAGTAACTAAAGCTTTCAAATAAGTGTAGAGGAGTAAAAAGTACAATATTTTCCTATGAGATGTAGTGGAGTAGAAGTAAAAGTATTGAAAATTGGAAATACTGAAGAAAGTAAAAAAATACCTCAAAATTGTACTTAGGTACAGTACTTGAAGAGCTGAGCTTGTCTCTTCTAATTAAACCCAGATTGACATCGGCCAGACGGCTATTACAGTATCTGCCATTACAGTATTTGACTGTTTTGATGACATCCAGTTATGTAAATGACAAAATATCAGTCATAGGTGGGCTAGGACTCTCCAGAATCGGGATTAGCATTAGACCCAAAAATCAGTTTTCATATTTCAGATGGCTAAAGGCCTTTTAATGTAGACTTCACACAAGCAGTGGTCCCAAGAAGAGAGCTCTGTGGGACATCACATGTCCCACAGAGCTGCAAAGCAAAGGGAATCTGATACAAAGGCCCCATTTACAATCACAGACTTGTATTTGATGAATGCTCTAGACCGAGGGGTTTAGTTAGAAAAATGTTTATCCAACTCCAACAATCGTTGACACCCTTCCAGTTTGGACCTTATGTATGCAGAGCAACAGCTAGGGATGGTAGGATACTTAATATAACATTTTATATTTTATCAGTGGTGGAAAAAGTACTCAACTGTCTGCTATTTTTTTTAAATCATCAATCTTTGAATAATATATATATATTTTTAAATCATGATTTTTTTTGTAAATCTTTGAATAATATATATATATTTTTTAAATCATATTTTTTTTGTAAATCTTTGAATAATATATATTTTTAAAGCGAACATTTGTAACTCAAATATTTGCTTCTGGGGGGCCCTAGAACAAAATATTTTAGATGGGGGTCCGTGGCCAAATACATATACTTTTGGGTGGTCCTTGATATGAAAAGGTTTGAGCACCACTGATACAGAAACAATGTTTTTTCAGAAAACTGTTAGGATTTAGAAGACACTTTGTAGAATCGGCCTCAGGTCTTAATGGGTTAAGTGATTCCAGTATGTTTTAGTAAGATCAAGAATGTCCATCTTATTCAGTAACCACCACACAAAGACAAATGCCATGGTTGGAAAACACCTGTTCCAGTTAAAATACAGATTTTGTTACAGTGGTTGTGAAAAAAAGATAAAGAAAGAGTGAATTCAATAAAAGGGGACCAGGCCTTTATACATTTCTTTGTTGCATCTGAGCTTTTCTAATGGGATAAACTAAAGGATAGCACATCCTTGACCCAACTTGTGAATGATGGAGGTTTTGGTTTATCAGATTTCGAAAAAGCATGATTTGATTAATTTATGATCAATTTGGTTAATCTTTACAAATGTCTAGCCTGCAAGTGTTCAGTGTTTTATTCAGCCTGTGATACAGTGAGTGGGCTTTCGGCGTGGTGACACATGACATACAGACTTTCTTTCATCCTCTCATCATCATCCCGCGCTTCCCCTTTCTTTCTCCTGCCCTCCCCCTCTCTCTCACTTTGGTCGGTTGCTATGGTGACCCTGTGTTTTGCCTTCCTCTCAACACATTCCACAAGCCTGTGTCCAAGGACAGTGTAACACACACACACACACACACACACACACACACACACACACACACACACACACACACACACACACACACACACACACACACACACACACACACACACACACACACACACACACACACACACACACACACACACACACACACACACACACCACTCAGTGACAGCCAGTTTGAAGATAGGCCTTGTCACTGCCGTATGAATCGCCGAGCATGTTTTCAGTTTGAGCTTTCAGAGAGAATGCTTTAGCACAGAGCTTCTAATATAGATCCTTCCAAAGCGTGGGCCACGGGACAGATTTGGCCCGCCACAGCATATTTCTTTTATCCTCTAAATGGCTCAAAAAGAGTCATACATAATTAAATATCGCCGCTATCGAAGCAGAAACCTCATATGTCCAAAACCGTTGCTTTTCAGGAAATGGAGATCTACAGTGGCTTGTGGAACAGCTATTTGTTTCACTACTTTTGCTTGTTCACATGGTATGAGGAAGTAGGTCATTAAATGACGAAAAAACATAAGTAGTTGAAATTTAGAGATACAAGGTTTCTGCCCGACAGCACAGTTGAGTTACGGATGTGATAGCACTTTTGAACTATTATTAGCTGAGGTTTTTCAACATGATGTAGTATTGTATAATAGTGGACATTGCTGCTGCCCTCAGAATAAGAAGAATGAGACTCAGACCTCAGAAACACTTTAATGCCAGTATAAAGGACATGGTTTTTGTTCAAGATTCAGAACATGAAACATAGGGCAACAGTTTACACAACAAACAACAATGTACAAACTACAATATCAATGTGCAAATCACATGCAGGATCTGACAAGCAGTGACAGAATGAACCTCTTTCATTTTTAATGAACCGTTATATAATGTCAATATTATAACACACTCACTGGCGCAGATGATCAAAAAATATGCCTAAAATCTCAGAGCACAGCACAAACAGCACGGTCCTGAGTGTTCGTTTCAATTATTTAATTAACCAACTAATTAATTTTTGTTTTTGAATTAATGGGAACAACAGGATCTTGCTCTGCAGCTTGGCTCTAAATCACACCTGACCTCCAGCAATACTGGTTGAAAAACCACAGCATACATCGCACAGAACACTTTGTACATGCGCCTCTCAATAATAAAGTGTCCTGCATCCTTCACTGAATCTTATGAGTGAGCCCAGGGCAGTAACTAGTGTGACACATGGTGTGTGTGTGTGTGTGTGTACGCACACTGCAGTGCTCTTGCGTTGAACATGGCTGAAGCACCACCGTGTCAACTGAATCATAGTGCACGCGCCTGCCTGTGTTTGATGCATTGCCCATCGGCTACATTTTCTATACACTAATTGCTTCAGTGCATCCATACAAGTCCTGGGATTAAAAATAACCCAGCATAATGTCTGTGTGTGTGCACGCATGCTCAATGCTATTCTATGTCCAAGTTATGTGTGTGTGTGCGTGAATGCATTGTACAGAAGTGTCATCCCCTATGGTTTATTCTCCATCTCCTGAAACGTGGTACAGTAATTACAGTTGTAGCCATTTACCATTATTGTGTATCGTGCCTCCACCTGCCTCTTAACGCCCGCTTTATGCTTGGTTTGCGCGACACTGGTGTGCAACTTAGTATAAACCACTCTTAAAGCCAGGACAGCCAGTGCTGTTTGAGTCAGAACTAAGATGTTGTGCCACTATTGATTCAGAGTAAGTGGCGTGGAGGATATTAGTAGTAGAGAGTGAAAGATGGGAGAGTCAGTGAGAGTCATATTCAATCCATAGCATTGACTGTGCCTGGTAAAAGATTTAACCCACTAACCCATTGGTTTTCAACCGTTTTCATGCCAAGGACCCCTAAATTGATATACATTTGGCCGCGGACCCCCATCTGAAAGTGTTTTGTGCCAGGGAAGCAAATATTTGAATTCAAAATTTGCTTTAAGATTTGCACACCTTTTCAAGATTTTTCCGCGCTATGAGCTTGCAGATCTGCTATTTTTGAATAGCCAAAGCTAAGTGGTTAAAATGATTGTGACGCTATGTTAACTCATTTCGCTGGGGATTCCCCTGGTACCCCCCCAAGGACCACTGGTGGTCCCTGGACCACTGGTTGAGAACCACTGCACTAACCCACCAATAGAACACAAACGTGCAGTCTATTTATTAGCTGAGCAGTTAGTATGAGCCACTCTGTGGTATCTTGTGTTGTATTTGTTTTGTTTTTTTGATTTTTTTTGTGTTTTTTTTAAAGTGGAGCAGAGCAATACCTTTTATTATACATTCTTAGGTGTTGATATATACCAATAAAAATTGCCCAACATTTGTGAAACATGTTTAATGGACTCAAAGTTTAGTGTTTTCATTTGTGCCATTAGATGCATATATTGATATTCTAACCGGTTTTAACCACTTAAACCCCTACATTTCGTTGACCGAGTCCCCCGGGGGTCTGTACTTGGTCCCCTCTTTTTTCCCCGTCTTTGTTGTATTTGTTTTGGTCAGTACTGTACGTTCAACCTGTGGGCCAGTGGTTCTCAACCTTTTTTGGGGCCAGCTATCCCTATGAGGTCCCTTACTGCCCTCCCACATAAAATTTAGGCTACGGAAAGTTTCTGCTCTGAACATTAATCCGTTATTTGGCATTCAATGACATGTTTTCTGAATTATAAGCAACTCAAATAATGAGATTAAAGGGTCTACACCATGAATTTTAACTTTTTCTTCATTTTTGTGTGTTTTTGGTCTCCCCCACCTCTCTTCTGTTCCAACAAATACCCGACTTCGAGCATGCAGGCTTTCATAGGCTATCTGTGGTTTTTATGTAAATTGGTCTGAAAACAGTCCGTCAGATTTGTTCCCCCACCCTACGTCACGTCTGGGAACAATTCCTCCCGTTTTTCAGTTCTAACCAAAAAAAAAAATCAAAAAAAAAAAAAAAAAAAATTTCTTATTTTTTTTTTTTTACTTTTTCCACACAGAACCAGGACATAACATGCATACAAACTGGCTCAATAGCGCCCCGTGCCAAACAGGACAATGTGGTATTGCAGGTGAAAGTGCTTTATAAGCCAGAGAGAAGTTAGTTGGATTGAGTATATCTGAGGCTTGATTTAGGCTCAAACCTTTTGAAAAACGTTTGAGGGACATAAACAATATGATATCAAATATTATTATTATTTTTTAAATTCATGGTGTAGCTCCTTTAATGAATAAGCATTATCTCTGTGGAACAACAAAGAGATTAAACTGGAGATGATTATGAATATGATTATTACTAGCATAGTTCCCAGTGAGTAAAAAAAATATATATATATATAAAAAGGTTGTGACTATTCCAAGTAGAATAGTATAGCCTTCAAATAGGCCAGGGATACCATTGTGTTGTGTTTTTCTTACATACCAACGAATCATCATGAAGAATTTCTTACAGATTTTTTATAACCGACTAAATCCATTAATCGTATTAACCACTTAACCCTGGCCTGTATTATAATTCGTTTTACAATGGTGGCATACAAAAGTAGTGAAATCTACAAGCTGTATTTGTTCTTGTAGATCAGGGGTCTTCAACGTTTTTCAGGCCAAGGAGCTGAGAGAGATATGAAGCAGGGACACCCCCCCCCCACTACATATTGTATAAAATTGTTGTTGCAGATTAAACACTTTCTCATAGATTCCATACATAGTTGAATTCATGCTAATGTGGATTTTCAGATAGTTAACATTTTAAACCCTCTACCCTCAATATTTAGTCAACTTGACCGTTGGCTCTGTACTTGGTCTGCTCTTTTTCCCTCTACACCAACTCTCCGAAAATAGCCGATCTACAAGCTCACAACGCCTCGCGCTGCGAGGCGTTGTGAGCTTGTAGATCGGCTATTTTCGGCTAATGTTCCCCATCACACAAAGATTTTGGTGGACCCCCTGTAGTAACTCTATGAGGACCCACCTAGGGGTCCCGGACCCCCCGTTGAAGACCCCTGTTGTAGATGCTATTGTCCGTAGTTCCTTTTCTTTTGTTTATTGGAGCCATTGGAGCCTCTCATGCAGCTGAACACGTTCAGGATTCCGTTGCAGCCCTTCTGCTGCCGCACATGTATATGCATGCATACGAGCACACACACGCACGCACACACACACACACACACACACACACACACACACACACACACACACACACACACACACACTGCTCCCTGGTGAAAAACACTGTCTCCCTGGACCGGAAAGCCGGGTGCGATGGAGGGAGAGGAGGAGGAGAGAGGGATAGAAGGGGAGACGAGGAGCGAGGGACACAGAGGAGGAAAGAGATGGGAGGAGGTGGCAGATGAGTCCCTGGGTGTTGCTGTGGAAACCAACCACTGAAGCTCTGGGGTTGTGTGTGTGTGTGTGTGTGTGTGTGTGTGTGTGTGTGTGTGTGTGTGTGTGTGTGCGCGTGTGCTCGCTGGCGTGAACGTTTGTGTGTGCAGGCATGTGCACATGTGCTCGTGTCTTCTTGTATGTGTGTGTGTGTGTGTATTCCCAGGGGTGATCATGTGAGCAACACTCTTTTGACAATAATAGTCTCTCTCCTTGTTAACCCATTCAATCCGGGAACGCATGTGCACTATAACCATTATTTTGTACTTTGGCTATTCAAAAATAGCAGATCTACAAGCTCATAGCGTGGCACCGAGTGCTGCGCTACGAGGTTGTAGATCTGATTCAAGACTCAAATCTTTGCTTCTGGGGGTCCCTGGAACAAAATGTTTTCAGATGAGGGTCCGCGGCCAAATGCTTATCATTTTGGGGGTCCTTGACATGAAAAAGTTTGAGAACCACTGATATAGCAATTTTAAGAAAACCGTTAGGATTTAGAAGACATTTGTAGATTGCGTTCCCAGATTGAATGGGTTAAAAAAAAGTACACATCCTGCACAGACGCACGCACACACACACACACACACACACACACACACACACACACACACACACACACACACACACACACACACACACACACACACACACACACACACACACACACACACACACACACACACACACACACACACACACATAGCAGTTAAGAAAAGCAGAAACATTTCCTTCTAAATATAGGCTTGTGATCCTTTAGGATTTGAACGATTCCGGTTCCTTAACGGTTCCCTTTTAACAATTCGGCAAAATCTATGTATTTTTGGCCTTCATTATAATTTTAGATAAAAATTCAATCATACAATACCGTATTGTACATATTATTGTAGTGGTTCTCTTAGGTGAGGTTCCAGGGACCTTCTGGGTTACACGAGGGGGTTCCAAATGAACCCTTACAGGTCTGTAACCCGAAGAGTGAACAAATCCATTTGGTTCCATTTGAACGCTCTTTGCAGACAGAGTGCGATTTTTCTCACGGAAAAAACGGACAATATCATTGTTTTAAAGAACACATGGTTCTCTATGACCTCATGCACACCGGCTCCGAATTTGTCGTGCGGCAAGTGGCTGCGGCGATGCGTTTGTTTTTATTCAATCGAACCCAGTTCGATTTCTTTTTTTCTGTCTTTTCGCATGCGGTAAAAACTGATTGACTAGTCGCACCCAGTGTTGCCAGATCTGCTTATTATAATTTCCCGCGCAACATTTTATTTGAAAATAGCCGATCTACAAGCTCACAACGCGTCGCATCGCGACGCGTTGTGAGCTTGTAGATCTGCTATTTTCAAATAGCTGATGTATATGTTAAAGTGCTCATGTGGCCCATTGTCGCTTCTTTTGGGCTGGTTTTCCTAGACCTGGTTGCTTGTTTCTCTCACAGAATCTGGCAACACTGGTCGCACCCTGTCTGCAAAAGGATTTATTGCGGTCCTTGAAGTTAAAACGTTTTGAGAATCGCCGGTATTATAATTGTTACAAATGGACCCTTGCAGCTCTGTAACTCTTGAGAGTGTACACATTTGTACACTCTCGGAATTATGGTGGTCCTTGATAAAGTCTGAGAACCCACCAGTATTGTAATTGTATAGCAGACGTGAAGTCCACATACCAGCTCTGACAGTTTGAAAGAAAAAAAACTGTTTCAGAACAGATTCTGGTTCCTCAATGATGGATCCGGTTTCCCGGATTTTAACCCGAGCCTACATTAAGAGGATCTAATGTAGGCTCTACACTGTATGTGTGAACAGTGAACACAGCTGTGTTATGCAATAGTTGGCCTTGAAAACATCTTCAGAGATAGTAGCTGTGTGTGTGTGTGTGTGTGTGTGTGTGTGTGTGTGTGTGTGTGTGTGTGTGTGTATTGTTTATGGGCATATGTGTGTTTATGTGATATGTGTGTTTACAGTGTATATGTGGTATCAATGTGTTTATGTGTATAACAACGGATATGTATGTTTACGTGTAGTACTGTTGTGTGTTTATGTTTAGTAACAACACATGTGTGTGTGTTACTGTATTGTATGTGTAGTAACAGCAGATAAGTCGGGATAATGAGGAACTTCTGTGAACCTTTGAATCGTGTGTGTGTGTGTGTGTGTGTGTGTGTGTGTGTGTGTGTGTGTGTGTGTGTGTGTGTGTGTGTGTGTGTGTGTGTGTGTGTGTGTGTGTGTGTGTGTGTGTGTGTGTGTGTGTGTGTGTGTGTGTGTGTGTGAGAGAGAGAGAGACGGTATGGATTCCTTCCAGCCAAGTTAAGAAGGTCAATCAACAATCTCTCACGTGAGTGTGTGTGTGCACAGGTGTGTTCGTGCATTTTGAAGTACGTACTAATCTGTCACCTAACTGTGGTACGTTGACCTTCCTCTTCCTCTGAGGAACAAAGAGCAACATTGGTGTTTGTTCTTTGTTATGTTGGGACTCCTCTCCTCTCTCCTCCTCCCGTCATCACCTCCCTGTTCTTCTACACTTCTCCCTATAGCTCCTCCTCACGTCTCCACTCTGTCCTTCCCCTCCATGCGTTCCAACTTCAAATCAACATCCCCATTATTTCAAACCTTTGCCTCGAGTGTGATTTAATTAATTAATCACCTCCTCTCTCATGTTCCTTCCAGCCAGACACACCTCTCCTCCTCCTCCTCCTCCTCCTCCTCACCTTCTCTTCTCCTCTGTTCATCTTGTTATGAATGTACAAAGCACCACAATGGAAACGAGCCCCCTGGGGCTTTTTGTGTTATCCTTTCAGCATAACTTTTTGACTGTGCTTCTTGTATAACTGTTAACAATCTTGTTAGAAGTAATCAATCAATCAATTAATCAATCAGTGTTCATTTTCCTTCCCCTCTGTGTTGACATTGTCCAGCCGTCCTCTCTGTTCGGACGGTCAAATCCAATGGATCAATACCGCCTCCTGCTGCTCAATCAACCAATCCAGACAGTCACAGCTTGAGCCCGCCACCAGTGCTGGACAAAGTAAATACTCAAGTATTCAAAAGTACAAAATACGAAGTACAGTTTAAGAAATTGTCTGATTTTTTTTCGTGATTAAACGTGTCGCAGGCTCTTTTCACTGTTTTTGAAAAAGGGGCTTTAATGGTTCATTCATAATATATTTTTGTAAGTTTGGGTCCCTTTCTAGAAATGCAGTGGAGTCAAAAGTACAATATTTTTAGTTCACTAACACACGCACGCACGCACGCACGCACGCACGCACAGACAGAGACACAGACAGAGACACAGACAGACAGAGAGACAGATACACACACGCACACACACACACACACGCTCTGGGCTAACATGGGTTTTTTGTGTGAGCTAGGATACTAGAGAGGGAGAGAGAGTGAAACGATGAAGAGAAGGATGGAGAGAGTAGAGGGAATAATAAGAGTGTGTGATGAAAGGGAGAAGCCTCTGTTGTCATTAGATCTATACCGCAGAAAAATGAGCTGTATCCTAGCAACAGGAAGGATGATGATACCATACCTGAGATGTGTGTGTGTGTGTGTGTGTGTGTGTGTGTGTGTGTGTGTGTGTGTCTCTCTTTAGGGAACATTGGATCATTTCACTGCCTAATACTTGCGGTACGTTTGAATACTGCTTCTGTATAAGTTGCAACTCAAAACTATCCCACAGGGATTTCTTTAAATTCCTACATACTGTACATTCACAACTGTATGCTGTCGGGCAGAAAAAAAACCTTGTATATCTATATTTCAACTTTTTACGTTTTTGTCGTAAATGAATTCATCATACTGTACAAGTATGATGAATTCATACTGTACAAGAGTTGCATAAAAGTAGTGAAAATAGCAGAGAAAATAGCAGATCTATGGCTTTAGGATTAGGCATACATAGTGTATGCCTAATCCTAACCGTAAGCCCATGTTATTACCGCTAATTACAATCATGACAACGATAAACCACCTCATCGTTTGTAGAATGTAGCTGAAGGCACTTTACAAGCATCGCATGCCTCTCACCCCCCCACACCCCCCACACGCAGACAAAGCAGTGAGGCTTGTTTTGCGCTTTGCCTTGGTTCCAGGGACATGCCATGTTTTTTATGAATGTTAAATGACAAATTGAAGGACAAGGCTTGGAATGATGAATCAATAAGCGGGAACAAGGTCTTACTGGCTTCATTGTCGATTATGTGATTGATTAGACTGGTGGATCTGTCACTCCTGCTGGTCAATGGTCCACTCCAATCATCTGGGGAAGAATTGTATCGGTGGATTGTGTAAGCGGCGGGGTCATAGAGGAATGCAGGCATACCATCCCAAATACCCCTCTGTAGTTTTTTTTGTTGATGTGTGTGTGTGTGTGTGTGTGTGTGTGTGTGTGTGTGTGTGTGTGTGTGTGATCAATGGGGCTATGGTGGCCAATCAGGCAGAGGTATTGGTTCACTCAGCTAGAATGCTAAAAGCAATGATCTCACTTTATATACAAGGTTTTCTGCCCGACAGCAGTGATATGATGCTAGCCAGTGTGGACAGCCATGCTGGGGAGGTTAGCGAGCAAAGACGGGAGTGTACGTTTTGTATGTGTGCACACGTGCATGTGTGTGTGTGTGTGTGTGTGTGTTTGTGTGCAACGGTTCCTAGATGGCTTGAGGGAGTACTGTATATGTGAGGGTCCTTTTTGAAGGGCTGGTAGAGAAATGGTTGTTTGTGTGTGTGTGTCTGTTGCCGTCCCTTTAGGGCCCCATTCCCTGTCTTACTGATGTAATATGTTCTGAAGTGTTTTGGAGGCTATGCTCTGCCCATCTAAAGAGCAATGTGCACACCGTGCACGCACACACACACATTGGTATATAGAGTATGTCTATACAAAACAGCCTTTTGCATTTCTCCCTTTATCACTCCAGAGACAGCACAAGCAACACAAGCATCAATATCGATATCTTGATATGAAAGTAGATATAGACTGGGATTTTGGATATCATAACATAATTATATATTTGTCTCCGCCAGGCCGAAGGCATGGTAGAGAGTATGTTTTCGTTTGATTTCCTTTGGTTCCACCAAGCTAACATTGGTCAAGCTTCACGTGACACGTGACAATATGTTGAAAGGGTGTGCTTTGATTGGCAAGCGAGACGCATGACGAAATACATACCTATAAATAGGTGAGTCACTTCGAAACATTGCATTGCATGTGACATCAGTGCCATCAGCCAAGCTAACATTTAGTCAGGAGGTATTAGCAGAAAAAGTTCCAATCTTGCATGTCCTTGCATGTCCTTACCAAAAATCCTCACCAATGTGGGTCTGCTGGCGGAGACTTGTGCTCCGAGGAGCACATTTTCTAGTTATATATAAACCTGTAGGAGCTCCTGTTGGGCAGATGGAGGTGAACATTCGGTGGGTCAGGTTGTACCTGCAGTGCCTTCTCTATACACAAACCACCCGACATAGCGGTAAATAAATAGGCATTATTTTATGACTGACGATAGATAGAGAGAGGATGAGGGGTAAAGAGAGAGAGAGAAAGTAATTGATTTTAAACTGGAACATTGCCCATGTGCACCACAAGGGCAATGTTCTGTAATTTGAATCCAACCTGTGTTTGTGGTGGGCTTTAGTTCAGTGTACTTGTAGAGTTGTGTGTGTGTGTGTGTGTGTGTGTGTGTGTGTGTGTGTGTGTGTGTGTGTGTGTGTGTGTGTGTGTGTGTGTGTGTGTGTGTGCACACAAAATGCTTAATTTCGGCATAATGCTTAATTTATACTCCATCACATAATGCTGCCGCTTACTGACAAGAACTGACACACAAGCTAATAGTGCGTCAGCGTATAAATGTGGCCAGTTATGCAATAGGTGAAAAGTGGAAAATATAATGGTGTCCTCACTCCTCACCGCACCACACATTGCAAAGTAAACCAGCACATTGGAGGGATTTTCTCTCTCCATATATGGATGTCGCCTCACTTGCAAAGTTCCTCCGACTACAGTGAAGAATAGAATAGAACAGTGGTTCTCAAATTGGGGTCCGGGGACCCCCAGGGGTTCCCGGGGGTCCCCCAGCAAAGTTAGTTAAAGCCATAAAGACCGGGAAAGCATCTGTTACAGGTTTTTGATTTCTTTGGCTGTTCAAAAATAGCAGATATACAAGCTTGTACGAGCTTGTAGATCTGCTATTTTTGAAAAATCATGAAAATGGTTGCAAATCTTTGAATATATGTATATATATATTTCTTAAAGCTAAAAAGGGGATTATACAAAATGTCTTTTAAATCTCAACAGTTTTTTGAAAACTCCTTTTTTTTATGTCAAGGACCACCCAAAATGTTATGTATTTGGCGGCGGGCCCCCCCATTTCAAAATATTTTTGTTCCATTTTTCACTATTTAAAAAAAATAGCAGATCTATAAGCTCATAGCATCTGAACATCTGACAAATTTGGAATATTTTTTAAAACATGACGTTAGCAACACAAATCTTGCATGGGGGTCCCTGCCACAAAATATATTCTGATGGCGGTCCATGGCCAAATAACTATGAATTTGGGAGTCCTTGACCGCAAAATGGAATAGAAGATAAATACTGTTTTTGCATAATAGTCAGATTAATCATTTTATATCTAGTCAACAGCGATGTGTCTGTGGCTCACTCCCACGTTGATGCAGGGTCAAGTTCATTTAGTCTGAAAATAGCAACTGAGTGTGTGTGCGCATGTCCATACACGTGTATATACATACATACGTGCGTGTCATCTACCCAGGCTTCCTCTGGAGAGGCGTGTAATATCGCTGATGTCGAGCAGAAACCTTGTATCTCCATATTTCTTGTAATGTTTTTTCGTAAATGAATGCCCTACTTCATCAAACAAGAGCGCGTCGCACAAAAGCAGTGAGAGTAGCAGATCTACAAGCTCACAACGCGTCATGATACGACACGTTGTGAGCTTGTAGATCGGCTATTTTCCCTATTTTAAAATGGGATTTTTTTTTATAATAAGGAAAAAGGAACGGTTTTGGACATGCAAGGTTTCCTGCCGACGGCAAGCATATTCTTCAGAGACTTTGTTCTCAGGTGCTGAAAGAGAGAATGCATGGAAGTGATTCCCTCCAGAGGGTGACAGACAGAACATGAAATGTTTCCCCTGGAGTGTTGAGTGTGTGCTGGAGAGTGACTGACAGACAGACAGACAGACAGACTGGGGGGGGGGGGGTGTGTGACAAAGAGAGAGTGACTGAGACAGTTGGCACGAGAGGAGAGGGGGGCATGGGAGAATATCCCCTAAGGTTAACACATTCACATACCATAGAGCTATATACCAGTGGTTCTCAAACCCTTTTTTCCATGTCGAGGATAGGATATGAACCACCATTAGGGCTGGCTGTCACGATTACAAATTTAAGTCGACGATTATTTATCACTCAAATAATTGCGATGAACGATTTAATTGTGTTTCTGTCGTTGAAAATGAACGTAACATTATGAATTAAAGAAATATATATACATTTCTGTTTGGCTTTTAGCTTTCGTAAACAAAAGTTGCACAGGGCAGATATTACAAATAACACATATTTAATTATTTTACACTTCAAAATAAACATTAATAGTGGAAATAGCCGATCTATAAGCTCAAAACGCGTCGCATGGCGACGCATTTTGAGCTTATAGATCTGCTATTTCCACTATTTTTGACATTTTTTGAAAATATATGACATTTTTTAACATGGAATTGATTATGACGATTATGGCGATTTATACAAAAATAACTGCGATTATATAAAGTAATTGTGATTAGACGATTATGTAATAATTGTGACCTAACCACCATCAGAATTTTTGTTTTTCTGCCAGTGGCACTCATTCTAAAATATTATTGTAAATTGGCTATTTACATGTAGCCGATGTATAGGGATGAAGTCACGCTGGGCAAGACCTACTGTAGCCGGTTGAGTGTCTTAAACGGAAATACCGGAACTTGCCGGAAGTACCGCCCCCAAAGGATATGACGTTGTTGACGCTTTACAAATCTGTTTACATTCCTCCGCGAATGAAACGAGTGTTGTGATTGGTCGAAAAAGATCCTTTCCGGGGGAAATGCGTACGACAGAAGTCCCGCCCCTGTAGACACTCTCTGCATTAGGTCGTAACCAGGCTTTTGTCTTTGCAGATGAGTAAGGCTGGGAACAAGGCTAGGATAAAGAGGTTAGACTGATTTTGATGCTATATTAGCACATTTAGCTGGGTACCTCCCTGGAGCTCCCTCCCAGACCCCTGGGAGTGCCCAGAACCCACTTTGAGAACCACTCCGCTATACCGTGTGTGTGTGTGTGTGTGTGTGTGTGTGTGTGTGTGTGTGTGTGTGTGTGTGTGTGTGTGTGTGTGTGTGTGTGTGTGTGTGTGTGTGTGTGTGTGTGTGTGTGTGTGTGTGTGTGTGTGTGTGTGTGTGTGTGTGTGTGTGTGTGTGTGTGTGTGTTGGCGTGACATACTAAGTGTGGACCAGTTTGACAAATAATGACAGCATCATAACTGGTCATACTGTTCTTCGCAGCCCTCTCCAATTTCCTCCCATAATGAAAAGCGCCCTCTTTCATCTGTAAAAGGAAAACATGTCTCATTCCAGTCTTGCACTAGACTAGTTTCTGCAGTGTTAGATCTTAGAACCAATGTGCTTTGAAAGCAGCTGGGGCTTCCATGAAAGCATATTGATTTCCAGGCTGCTCCTTGTACAGTATAGCCCCAGGCATCTCATTAATCAACTAAAAAGACCACGGTCCTCAGGGGATTTATTTATTCTATGTATATAAAAAAAACTGTATGCTTACATGTACATTTGTAATTGTACATCTCTATCAATTCCTAATTGAGCGCACGCGAAAGTGCCTCAAATCTCCTTCCAGACAGTTAGCGCTGGCAGCATACATAAAAGGAAGTTGATTTCTTTGGTTTCCGTCATCCTCCGAGGTTCTTTGAAATGTTTCTGTGAGATTTTTGACATTTCTGGCGACAGACACTCTTCAGTGAACAAAGTGTGCGTTATCTCTCTCTCTCTCTCTCCGTCAATGACTTGTCATGTGGTTGGTTGTGTTTGTAGTTCCTCAGAGGGATTGTGGAGGGGTTTGTAGCCCCTAACCTCTTCCGCCAGCCTTTCATCATAACCGTCCGTTGTATGTTGACGGCAGATCGAGGAGATGGAACTCAATAAACCATGAGCGCCTTGAAGTTATCACGCACGCACCCAGGCACGCACGCACGCACGCACTGTTCACATCTGTGTGTCTGCAGTGATGTTCGGCTAGTTAGATCTGGGACAGTGGTTCTCAACCTGTGGGCCGTTTTTTAGTGGATAAACTGGTGTGCAAATGTCATTTTTTTTACTCTGCCAACGTGTACTGTACGAAATAAAGCCCCCAAATGAACTGTTAGTTTTCAACCACATGGCTTGCCAATTAAAGTCCAACAAATGTCTTCACATGCCGAATTTTGGAAGCGCCATGATAAGTGCCTCAGTAGTTTGACATTATTATGCGGATGTTCTTCCATGCTAACACGGTTGAGTTCTATCTTGAATTCCAGCCATCGTCTGTGTTGTGTGTCAGCCAGCTGCTGGCTCTGCTAATTAGGCCTGGCTAAAAATAACACTCCTGTCTATATGATTAACATATCACCCCTGGCACATCAAAACCTCACTGCTACACCTCTACAATGTGTCACTTTCGGGACCCCAAATTATTATTTTTTGTTTTCATTCATTTATTCATATTTATTATGTTTTAATTATGATGTATTTGTATTATTATTATTGTTAGTTTGTTTGTGGTTGTTGTTTTTAATTGATATATTTTTTAAGAACATTATATTGGGGTGTGTTAGCAGGCTTGTTGTAGCCCTGAAATCAGACAAATCTTTTTTTAAGATTTGTTTTTGTGGCTTTTTCTGCCTTTATTGATGGTATGCAGTGAATTGACAGAGAATTGGGAGAGAGAGACGGGGAGTGACACTCAGCAAAGGTCGTCGGGATCGGGATTCAAACCCGCGACACACTGTCAGGCTGCATTGCAGCCTAGGTGCCCGGACCGCTATGCCAGTGGTCCGGGCCGAAACCAGACAAATCTTCCAGTGTAAAAAAAAAAAGATTAGTCTGGCCCCGCTCGGTTGTGATTGGATTTCGCTGACCCCGAAGGGCACCAATCAGGGCCCAGTATGCAAAATATGGGGCGTGTTTATCACCAGAGGCATTTTATTTTTTATCCGCCCTTTGGAAGTGCAGGTTCCACACAGGGATTCCAGACTAGTATCTAACGCAGTGATATTAGTCTGGCCATGCCAGGCTATAGGCTTGTTGGGACAAGCCATCAGTGACGAGGACTGTCCTATTCAGAGCTAATGGGCACTACACAGTAAAACCCTCAGTTCTCATTTTATACTGACTGTAAAAATGGATTTACTGTGTAGTAGAGGGCCACATAATTAACCCATTCAAACCGGGAACGCATCCGTGTCATTTTAAGATTTCTTTGGCTATTCAGAAATATCAGATATACAAGCTCATAGCGCGACACCGAGTGCCGTGCTATGAGCTTGTAGATCTGCTATTTTTTGAAAAATCGTGAAAATTTGTGCAAATCTTTTAATATATATATATTTTTAAAGCGAACATTTTTAACTCTGTTGCAACTTCTGGGGGTCCCTGGAACAAAACATTTTGAGATGGGGGGGGGGGTCTACGGCCAAATACATATATACATTTTGAGAACCACTGATATTATAGCAACACACATTCTTTCAAAAAACTGTTGGGATTTAGAAGACATTTGTAGAAGAAGCAAAGATTTGAGTTACAAATGTTTGCTTAAAAAAATATTTATATATTCAAAAGACCCACGATTTTCCAAGGTTTTTCCCCCCAAAAAATAGCAGATGTACAAGCTCATAGCGCGCCACCGAGCTTGTATATCGGCTATTTTTTTAAAAGCCCAAAGAAGCCTAACAATGACAGAGATGCGTTCCCGGTTTGAATGGGTTAACATCACACCACAGTACCGTTGCTGTCTCTGGTATCAAACTGTACTATGATGAACCACACGGTACCAAACGGCAGATAGACGTACAGTCGGAGCCGCTGTGGCTGGTAATTAGACCCCGGCTATAGATAGACACCTGGGTGTATGATTAACATATCAGCCTGCTCTTGTTCCAGAATCCAGAGCTGTGCGGGGCTAGCCTGTCTTTTAACCCATTTAGACCGGGAACGCATCTGCGTAAACCACTTAAATCCATATTTTATACTTTGACTATTCAAAAATAGCAGATATGCGAGCTTGTAGATCTGCTATTTTTTTTTTTCTTGGAAAAATTCTGCAAATCTTTCAATATATATATATTTTTTAAAGTGAACATTTTTAACTCAAATCTTTGCTTCTGGGGGCGTCCCTGGAACAACATATTTTGAGATGGGGGGTCCACTGCAAAATACATTTAGTTTTGGGGTGTTCTTGACATGAAAAAGTTTGAGAATTACTGATACTAGACCACTAGGATATGCGCACATGATTTGGCAACCCGGGAGCCAGCGAACACAAAAACGCTAACAAAGAGCTGAGATTTCGTGAAATCGAAAAACGGGCTTCGCTGTTAGGTGCACATGGTAATGGTCAATGGCTGTGTGCAAATTCAGATCAATTGCTCCAGCCACTGAGGAGAACCGGGCAGAACCACGCACTACACCACGCACTACAGAGGTTTGTGAAATTATAGGAGGATAGCAACATACGTTTTTCTTCAAAACTGTTAGGATTTAGAAGACATTTGTAGAATCCCCCAGAAGCAAAATTTGAGTTACAAATGTTTGCGTTAAAAAAATATATATTCAAAGATTTGCAAAAATGTTCAAAAATAGCAGATCTACAAGCTCATAGCGCGGCACTCGGTGCCGCGCTATGAGCTTGTAGATCTGCTATTTCTGAATAGCCAAAGAAATCGAAAAAAAAAAAAATCCCAGATGCGTTCCCGGTCTTAATGGGTTAATTACACCCAAACCAAAGATAGACGACATGCATCGCGCTGAGAGATAGAGAGAGAGAGAGAGATGGAGAGAAAGAAGAAGGAGGGAGAGAGAGAGACGAAAGTAAGTGAGGAGGGGAAAAGTGGGGGGAGGGGGGATTCGGGGAGCAAGGGAAAATTTTGAGGAAAAAGTGAAATTAATGAGAAAGAAATGAGCGAGGGGAGGGGGGAATGGAAGGGTGGAGGAGGGGGGGGCTAGAGGAGTGGAAGACATCATGATTAGCATATCACACTGATATGACTGCAGATAGAGCGAATGGAGGGAGGGAGGGAGGGAGAGAGAAACAGAGAGGAGGGGAATGGAGGAAGAAGAGAGAGACGGAGAGGAGAGAGAGGAAGGAAGAGAGAGGACAGACGAGAGAGGTGGGGAGTTAGGGAGCAAGGAGACTGGGAAGGATTGACAGAAAGATAGGAGAAATAAATGTGGATGGAGAGAGAAAGGGGGCGGGGGTGCGGGCAGATTGATAGGGGATAAAAGTGGGAGGGGTCATTATGTATCGTTGCCGACGGGTCCAAAACCATTACTTTTTTCGTTGGTTAAATATTTATCAAACCCACAGACAGGCTTAACCACCAGTCAAACTGCCGTCCCTGTTTTAGGCATTTCATTATAGGTGAATAATCTACAGTATATTTCAAAGAAATTCCACAAATTTTCACGCTACCATAAAAAGTTTTTTTTTTTTTTTTTATCGGTCAATCAGTTATAGGGTTGACGGAAGGTGTCCATAGAATAACCCATTAAGACCTGGAACGCATCTGTGTCTCTTTTTGATTTGCGCTAAAAAAGCATTATTTTACACTTTGTCTATACAAAAATAGCAGATCTACAAGCTCATAGCGCGGCACCGAGTGCCGCGCTATGAGCTTGTAGATCTGCTATTTTTGAAAGATTATGAAAATGTGTGCAAATCTTTGAATATATATTCTTCTAAAGCAAGCATTTTTAACTCGAATCTTTGCTTCTGGGGGGTCCCTAGAACAAAACATTTTGAGATGGGGGTCGGCGGCCAAATACATATCATTTTGGGGGTCCTTGACATGAAAACGTTTGAGCACCGCAGATATAGAAACATACGTTTTTTTCCGAATACTGTTGGGATTTAGAAGACATTTGTAGAATCGGCTTCAGGTCTTAATAG
Source organism: Gymnoscopelus microlampas (assembly GCF_963454915.1). Lineage (NCBI taxonomy): Eukaryota > Metazoa > Chordata > Actinopteri > Myctophiformes > Myctophidae > Gymnoscopelus > Gymnoscopelus microlampas. The sequence continues at coordinate 19,797,130 of NC_139943.1, forward strand.
AATAACAGACAATGTCCTGGCAGAAAATTACCGGCACATTTTACATTTTTCATACAGTGTTTTTCTTACAGTGCAGCGTCGCGGCGCAATGCTTTTGTTGGCTCGTAAATCTGCTGTAAATCTGCCACGTTTCTTGGTAATAGGGTATTCATTTATGGAAAAACAAGAAGATAAAAATGATCAAATGTGGAGATATAAGGTTTCCACCCCGACAGCCACGATATATACAGTACTTGACATATGGAGAAGGAAAGGAATGAGCTGTGGAGTGATGCTGGGATGAGAAGTCAGGCTAATGGAGGGAGGGAGTGAGGGATGAAGACAGGGAAGGAGGAAAATGAAGATATAATGGAGGGAGTGAACAGAGGATGGATGGAAGGGAAGAGACAAGTCCACTACCACTCATATATAGCCAATGCAAGAGGAGGGGTCTCTCTCTCTCTCTCTGTCTCTTCCCCCTTTTTATTCAGTTGCCCTAGTTTTCCATGCAGTGTGACGTCTATATTTCCTCATACGTGCTCGCTCTCACACACACACACACACACACACACACACACACACACACACACACACACACACACACACACACACACACACACACACACACACACACACACACACACACACACACAGTGTGTCTGTGTGTATCCCATTGGAGCAGCCTATGAAAGCAGCTGTGCCTTGTACATGTAAATTATGAAGAACACTTGGATCCATATTTGATGACTGCTTCTTACTTAGAAACCAGGCATTTGGCAGCAACCACTCTGTGTGTGTGTGTGTGTGTGTGTGTGTGTGTGTGTGTGCGCGCGTGTGTGTGTGCGTGCGCGAGCGCGGTGTCTCTGCCTCCCAGTCACCTGTCCCAGGGTCCGTAGCCTGCAGCCAGCAAGTCTGCCTGACAACCAACCAACCAGACCACCAAACTCTCCCCAATGTGCTTCTTCCATTCTGCTTCTTACAATATTCATGCCGGAGTGTGCATGCATGTACACACTTCTGTGGCTGAAGGAGCCACTTGTTAGTACAGAGTAATGACTCATTTGGAGGGCTGCTCCAGTGGTTTACCAATACTGTCAGTCAGTCCCGGCTTGGCGATGGCCAATAGCAGCGTTCACTTAGCCCCCCTCAGGACTAAGGAAGGTTGTTTATTTATGCACACTGTCCTAGAATCTACAACATGGCTCTCCTCAACTCAGAAATGTTTAGATGCGGCTTTTGCTCGTATCAGAGGCCAACCGTTACCCAACCAAAAGTCCTGTCATGGCTGTGTGAGAAATTGACTTATAGTATCTCAAGAATTGGGTTCATAGCTATGAGTGTGATATAAGACGGCTTGAGAAGAGCAGGTTATTTCTACACGCTGTCCGTTAAAATTATGGTCCTTTTGGAAACGTTTTCAAACATTGAAATCTGTTGTGAAGCCGTACCAAAGTTATTCAAAATGGAAAACACGTTTATGTAGGCTCGCACATCCTGAAAGTTGACCGTACAGAATCATTCAGTTTAGTACGTAGGACTGTGAGGACCACAATGGAAATAAGTCTTCGGACTTTATTGTGTTATCCTCAAACTGCTGTAACCCTGTGGTTTTATTTATTGCATTTCAAATAAATCAAACCGAATCAAATCAAAAGTAATTGTGGAGAAGACACCGGAGCAGCTCGGACAGTTAAAGCCTCTTTTATTAAGGTGCTAATAGGTACAAGAAGTCATTAGTACGCGTTAATAAAAGAGTCTTTAACTGTCTGAGCCGCTCCGGTGTCTTCTCTACAATTGCTGTTGTCCTGCTCCTGTGACGCATGGCCTTTTGGCTTAGAGCGCAGCAGTAGACTCCCATTCTTCTCATTCAACATAGTGTCAGTTTGAAGTGGTGCTACTACACAAATATCCCCTACTCCAGGCTTTCTCAAAGTGGGTGCCCTGGCACCCTAGGGTGCCATGACACCAGTCCAGGGGTGCCTTGATAATATTTGGAATTGACCCATATCACTTTTGGACCCTACACCAAATCTCTTTTTCAAAAATAGCCGATCTACAAGCTCACAACGCATCGCAGCGCGATGCGTTGTGAGCTTGTAGATCTGCTATTTTTGATGAATATTCCACCCAGAGTGGTTGAACGTCAAGTATAGAATTATTTTCAACCTGTCCTAATGGAAATTGATATTCTCTCAAGTTTTCCTCATGACATACTGTATCTTCGGCGGAAGTATTTACATTTTTAAGTACCGTAATATGACATAAATGGAGGGTCCTATAAGTAAGTAAGTAACAATGTAATTCAGGGGTGCCGTGGATGAAAAAGTTACTTACAGGGGTGACCTGAGCCAAAAAGGTTTGAGAACCACTGCCCTACTCTACCCAATCCATGACTATGTGACAAAGCGTTGATGGAGGATTTATGCATTTAAGTCACGAGGTAATGTAATTGTGCGTCACCCCTCCCTCCACCAACGACAGGGGGATGGTTTAGTCCATCCTGTCAGTCAGCTATAGGTGCTTTTTCCTTGGTCTTGTTGACGTCAAGGGCGAGGCTGTTCCCCTGGCACCTGAACTGACCTCGTCCGTGTAGGCAGACTCATCATTGTTGACAATCAAGGCCTATCATCGTCGTGTCATCGGCATACTTGATGATGACTCTGGAGCTGTGCTTGAGTAGAGGAAAGGGCTCAGCACGCATCCCTGGGGTGCTCCAGTGCTGAGAGTCAGGGGGTCAGATGTGATGTTGCCCATCTTCAACGAGTGTAGTTAGTATGTTTGGATACAGCTCCAGGTCCCCGGGCTTTGTGTCAAGCCTCGCTGGGACTATGGTGTTGAATGCCGAGCTGTGGTCCACGAACAACATACGTACGCACTTCAGCTTCTTGTCATCCGTGTGCGAGAGGACGATGTGAAGAGCCATGGCGGTGGATCTGTTTTGACGATATGGAAACTGCCACGGGGTCCAGCGAGGCAGGTAGCGTGGAGCAGATATAGGGCCCTATTATGCACGTCTTAATTACCGCCAGGTTTTATTACTTAACTAAAGACGTGGAGGCGTGGCCAATAACATTTTGCTATTATGAGTGCGGTAATCTCTGCTCTCTGCGCCACGGCGCTACGCGGTAAAACGGCCCTGAATTAGTCGTGGGTGTGTTTGGTTGTTACTTTAATCGAACCAATCAGAGTATCGGCTGCCATTTAAGATCAGCGCAAGACGCAGTGCTATTTAAAAAGTGCATTTATGCAAAAAGCTGGTCTGCACATGCCTTTAGGACGGACGTGGCCTGGAATCCCATCAGTCCCGCTGCCTTGTGGATGTTGACTCATTGCATTGCAGCTAAGCTTCACTGGTTCATCATATCAACGTCCAACCCTCTGGTATGGGCTCAGAAAAAATACCAGGTATTATTTCTACCCAATGAAAAACCTCAAAAGGTCGAGCCGGTACCATGTAGTGGAAAAGCACCATATAAGAGCCAAGTGGATCATACCAACTAAGCAAGGGTGGTCCAGTGGCCATGATACCTATACATTACAACTCTCTCCGTTTAATTCTCACGCCATCTGTCTCTTTTTAACACAAGGTCTCTCTCTCTTTCTCTCTCTCTCTCTCTCTCTCACACATACACCATCTCTTTCTCAAGCTCTCTTCCATTCCCTCTCTCTGTTTCTGTGTTTGCTCTGGCTGTCAGCATTTTTATTTACACACACTTGCTTCTCGTTTGAGGGTGGTAAACTGGTGCAGTCGGTCGATAACTTACCCAGCGCAGTATGTTTTCTTTGACTTTTACGCAGGCACTAACGAAACCTGCTGTTTTAGCACACAGATAAAAACGTCACTGTGGACGTTGCTTTCCTGGCGTGGGTGTGTCAGCAGTATTCTGCCGTCTAATGACAGTCATATCTAACCAGCAAACACACATTATGGGATTCTTCCCCTTCATTTGGAGAGCCATGACGACTAGGCTCAGAGGTAGTGGCGGAAAAAAGTACTCACATTTTTAACTTAAGTAAAAGTATCAATACTGCAATGTAGAAATACTCAAGTAAAAGTCTGCAATTCTAAATTTACTTGAGTAAAAAAAAGTATTGGTATCAAAATGTACCAACAGTAGGCTACTCATTAGGCTTGTAGATTAGGCTTGTAGATAGTGCGCTTATAGATCGGCTGATTTCAAATGGCCGAAATGTATATAGGGGTGGGTTGGGTAATGTATGTTTAGTGATGATAATCAACAATCTACAAAGTAACTAGTAACTACGTTTTCAAATAATTGTAGTCGAGTAAAATTATAATAGTTGCCTCTGAAATAATAGTACTGAAAATTGGAAATAATCTAGTAAAGTAAAAATACCACAACATTTTCCCTAAGTACACTACTACACCACTGCTCACAGGCAGCGTTGCCAGATTTTGCGAGAGAAAACAAGCAACCAGGTCTATGAAAACAAGCCTGAAATAAGCCACTAGGCCAGGTCAGTCAAACTTTGTTGTCTAATATTGTTTTAGAGCAGTGGTTCTCAAACCTTTTCATGTCTTTGGCCACGAACCTTGGATTTAGAAGTCCACAGACGTACCGGTAGGCCGAGACCTTCAATCGTCTGACAACGCAAGATTACATGTTTACTGGATAGAACGCACAGACTGGTAATAAGAATGTCCATCGTTGCTGTTAGGTGGAAACCTCATATGTCCAAAACTGTTACTTTTCAGGATTAAAATGTTGAAATAGCAAAAAAATAGCTATTATTGCTACTTTGGTGTGACAGTGTAGCATGACGAAGTCTTTGGGCATTAATTTACCAAAAACATTAAAAATTAAAATATACAGTGGTGGAAAAAGTACTCAAATGTTTTACTTAAGTATACTGCAATGTTGAAGTACTCTGTTACAAGTAAAAGTCCAGAATTAAAAATGTACTTGGGTAAAAGTACAAAAGTATTGGTATCAAAATGTACTTAAAGTACCAAAAGTAAAAGTACTCAAATGTTTGAAAATAGCAGATCTACAAGCTCACAGCGCGTCGCATCGCGACGCGTTGCGAGCTTGTAGATCGGCTATTTTCAAACGGCCTAGGTTTTATACCTAGGCTGGGGGCTAAAGTGGTTAATGTATGTTTATAATGTAATAATGTATATCTGCAAAGTAACTAGTAATTAAAGCTTTCAAATTATTATAGTTCCAGTAAAGTAAAAGTACCTCAAAATCGTACTTAAGTACAGTACTTGAGTAAATGTACTTAGTTACTTACACCACTGAAAATACGTAGATAAGAGGTTTCTGCCTGACGACAGCACCAGCGTAAAATGCCAGTGTTCTTGCGGTGGATTGGCTGTCCTTTTCATTAGGCCCACCATGTGGCACCAGCTGTAGCCGTCCCACTGCTGTGTCAAACTGCTGAACCCATCAATTGTGCTGCCAGCAAACATTAACATTACCATCCTCTAACCCTTTAAGACCGGGGGACGCATCTGTGTAACCACTTTATCCATATTTTACACTTTGGCTATTCAAAAAAAGCAGATCTACAAGCTCGAGCTTGTACATCTGCTTTTCTTTTTTTTTTTATCGTGATTTTTTTTGGGGCAAATCTTTGAATATATATCTTTAAAGCAATTGTTTTTTTACTCAAATCTTTGCTTCTGGGGGGTCCCTGGAACAAAATATTTTGAGATGGGGGTCCGCAGCCAAATACATATCGTTGTGGGGCTCCTTGACATGAAAAAGTTTGAGAACCACTGATATTATGGCAACATAAGTGTTTCAGAAAACTGTTTTAAACTGATTTTAGAAGAAATCTGTAGAATCCCCAGAAGCAATAACATTTGAGTTAGAAATGTTTGCTTTAAAAATATATATTCAAAGATTTGCACAAATCTTCACTATTTTTCAAAAATAGCAGATCTACAAGTTCATAGCACGGCACTCGGTGCCGTGCTATGAGCTTGTATATCTGCTATTTTTGAATAGCCAAAGAAATCTTAAAATGACACACAGATGCGTTCCAGGTCTTAAAGGGCTAACTAGAGGCCGCTGTGTCTAGGGTCTGACCTCGACCTTGACCAGGTGTCAATCTTGTTCAGATACAGGGAAATAGATATTGCACTGTACTGTATGTATAGCCAGATGCTTAAAGTTTGATGAATACCAGAGCATGTGTAAATCTATTCTTACTGAGAATGGACAAATTATTTCTACTCATGATTCATGAATGAGACCTTGTGTGTGTCAGCATATTGGTATGGATGCCTGCGTCCTGCGTAGCTCACTTGGTAATGGAGTACTGACTCAGTTATTTTCCTGCTGGGCCCTGTCTCCACTGATCTATTGCCCCCCACACGCGCGCACACACACACACACACACACACACACACAGTGCCAGCTTAATGGAAGGGCTTTCAGCAGCACAGGGCACCAACCTTGGGGGGGGCACCAAACGGCGGGGAGAAAGTGAAAGAAGACTCGACAGTCTTTGAAATTTAGAAGCAATTGAAGGCTACTGAAGGAGTGCTAAAACGGTGAAACAGGCCCCCCCCCCACTGTAATGGTCCCGGGGGCACAGAAACGGGTCGTATCACCGGGCACCAAGAAGGGTTAATCCGCCCCTGCGCGCATATTTTTTTTGAAGTGAGTGGTGCTATTTATAGGTTATGAATTTCATCATGCGTCTCGCTAGCCAATCACAGTACTGAGCAAAGGGTCTGAATACCAATCAGCCAATCACAGTACAGCGAAAGACACATTTTCACGACGGAAAGAAAAACTTTCGCTACGGATGGGTCCCAAACCCACTTATAGGTGCGGCTACACCGCTCAAAAATATAGATTTCTTAGTACAGTGCCCATTATCATAATACTTTGAGGTCAGTGTATGATGTCATTACTATGATGACATAATGATGACATCAGGGATATTCATACATGGGCATAAAAGTGATGCAGGCAGATAGAAAGAGAGTTCTCCATATATGGGCATTAAATAGGAGACTGACTGTGTGTGTGTGTGTGTGTGCGCGCGCGTGCGCCCGCCCGCCCGCCCGCAGATAATCTTGCAAACCACTGGGCAGATCAGTGTCATATTGGCCAATTGGGCTCAATTTCCCGAATATGTTTCCGTTGATGATGATAATTGATGTAATTGCTTGGGTGACGAATGACGATCAATCTGCAATAAAAGTTCCATGAGAGTCACACCCCTCCACTGTAGCCAGTCTGACTCTCTGACATGTAAATACACAGTGTGACAGTGGTCCTTACACTTGCCTCCTCCACTAACAGATGGTCACTGTGTGTGTGTGTGTGTGTGTGTGTGTGTGTGTGTGTGTGTGTGTGTGTGTGTGTGTGTGTGTGTGTGTGTGTGTGTGTGTGTGTGTGTTTTGGCATTTGAAGGGTAATCAATGCCCTACCGACTACAGCTGCTAATTGAAGGTTAACAGATAGCATCAGCATGAGTCTGTCTTCCCCTCTGCTGCTTTTCAGCTGTAATTTCTGCCCTGCTTAAGACCAGCATTATCCTACACACACACACACACACACACACACACACACACACACACACACACACACACACACACACACACACACACACACACACACACACACACACGCATGCACGCGCGTATGCCCAACACGTGAACTTACTATATGAAGATTTCCATAGCTTTCCTTTGTGGTGTTTTTGTATAATATTTTACTTAAAGGTCGCGTCCATAATGCATTATAATCACATTTATAATGCGTTATAATCACATTTATAATGCATTGTACTCGTATTTATAAGGCTTCATAACACTCGTTATAAATCATACTATAATTCTAGTAACCTCTGTCCGTCTGTAGTGAAGGGCGTAGTGGTGAGTAGGTAGGTGAAGCTACCCGGTTCTCCTCAGTGGCTGGACCAATTGCTCTGATTTTGCACACAGCCATTGACCATTACCATCTGAACTTAACTGTGAAGCCCGTTTTTCAATTTCATCAAATCTCAGCTTCTTATTAGCGTTTTTGTGTCACACATTGTCGCCATGGTTACGGGGCTGCCCAGCTATGGGACGAACTGCCTCCCGGGTTGCCAGATCATGTGCGCATATCCCCCCACGGATGCGCTGCGCCGACCGGGTATGGTCTAGTGTTTATAATTATAACAACGTATAACAAGGTTTATGAAGTATTATAAGCGCTGGTCATTATTTATAATTATTACAAGCTCAGCAGAACAACACATAATAGCTACCATAACTTCAGTCAGTTATAAAATGCCTTTAACACTTGGGGGTCCACCGTGGCCTAATGCAGTGGTTCTGGATCAGGGCCCACTTGAAAATCTTGAAAGCGTTCGCGGCCCAGCTTCCGTTGTTAAGTGGTCAGAGATGGGTGGGCCCACTGGGCCGCGTACGTTTACAGAGCATGTTTATTTTAATGTTAAATCAATGGATTGTGTTCCGGCTTGGATCAATGGAAGCAATGAGGCTACTTTAACCCATTAAGACCTGGAGACTTATCTGTGTCATTTTTAGATTTGAGCTAAGAAGCATTATTTTACACTTTGGGCTATTCAAAAATAGCAGATATACAAGCTCATAGCGCGGCACTCAAATCGTGACATTTTGTTCAAATCTTTGAATATATATTTCTTCAAGGGAACATTTGTAACTCAAATCTTTACTTCTGGGGGGTCCTTGGAACAACATATTTTGAGATGGGGGTCCGTGGCCAAATACATATACATTTTGGGGTCCTTCACATGAAAACGTTTGAGAACCACTGACATAGTAACATATGTCTTTTTCAAAAAACAGGTTAGAAGACATTTTGTAGAATCGGCCTCAGGTCTTAATGGGTTAAAGACACTTAGTTTATAACTCACTAATGATGTTATTATAATGCATTATAGACCCGACTCCCGGCCTCATACACATATACTACATCATCTGGAGACGTAGAGATGCAACTCTCCCATCTTGCATTTAGCCTTCATTAGCACCACAGCTGCTACTGCAGCAGCTCATTGACCAGCAGCACACCCACTGGTGCCGGCCCTGGCTCATTAAACACTTAAACCCTAGATGTTTCATTGACCGGGGTCCCCCAGGGCTCTATCCTTGGCCCCCTTCTTTTTTTCCCTAACATTTTGTGGATGTAAATAATAATAATGTCCAACAGACAGCCCACTCGGTGCATCACTCCCCCAGGTCCTCCAGCAATATACGCACTCGACGGACACACATCCGCGCATTTTGTGAATTCATAGAAGGATTACAGAATTTTAAATGCCTTCATGACAGGGGTCTTCAACAGGGGGTCCGGGACCCCTAGGGGCTCCTCAGAGCTACTATAGGGGGTCCGCCAAATCTTTGTGTGATAGGATTTAGTTTTTTTACATAATAATAATAATGTTTATTGTCCCCAAGGGGAAAATTGTCTTCACAAGGTCTGTTCACAACAAAACAACATAACAACATGACAACAGAAACAACATGTCACAAGACAAAGACATGAGGACCCCACTGTACACAGAAAACCCTCCTATGGACGGGGCAGTTGGTTTAATGCATTAACCACTTGAACCCTAGAATTCCTTTTCTGAGGGGAACATTAGCCGAAAATAGCAGATCTACAAGCTCTCAACGCCTCGCGCTGCGAGGCGTTGAGAGCTTGTAGATCTGCTATTTTTGGCAAAGAGGTATAGGTGTAGAGGGAAAAAAATAGCAGACTAAGTAAAAAGAAAACTTTAATCAGAAACACCATTTTATACAACATAGAGTAGGGGGTCCCTGCTTCATCTCTCTCTCAGCTAGGGGGTCCTTGGCCTGAAAACGTTGAAGACCCCTGCTTTAGGAAACATGTTTGTTAATATGAATAAAATATCACTATAATCATATTACATGTAATCATTGAATCTATTACTATCTGATATTCAGTACTGTGTGTGTGTGTGTGTGTGTGTGTGTGTGTGTGTGTGTGTGTGTGTGTGTGTGTGTGTGTGTGTGTGTGTGTGTGTGTGTGTGTGTGTGTGTGTGTGTGTGTGTGTGTGTGTGTGTGTGTGTGTGTGTGTGTGTGTGTGTGTGTGTGTGTGTGTGTGCGCGTGTGTGAGAAGGTGTCAAGATAGAAACATTGTGATGCCTGCTGTTGTCATGGTAGCAGAGTGGAAGAGGCAGAGCCAGAGATGCAGCAGGTCAGATAGTGAAGTGCTGTAATGAGTTTCAACTATCTGCACAATCTGCATAACCTGCAACACACACACACACACACACACACACACACACACACACACACACACACACACACACACACACACACACACACACACACGCACACACACACACACACACGCTTGTATTACTATACATTGCTATTTTAGGACGGCAATTTTATGAATACATTTTTTTTTTGCTTGATATTTTTTAACCCTAAAGCCAAAAATAGCAGATCTTCAAGCACACCACCCATTGCACTGTGGGCTTGTATGCCGTGTGGTGGGCTTGTATGTCTGCTATTATCGGTGCATGACACCGTTGTGCGACTAAGTATACATCAGGAATAACTCCAATCCCAATCTGGGAACCCATTGGTAAAAAAAAAAATGTTTTTTGCCTCTGGCTGCCTGAACTCCATTTTTTGTGTTTGATGAACTCGGTTTGGCTCCTCCCCTTTTTTAGCCCACTTCCTCCCGGGAGCCTCTGTGTTCATTCCTACGAATAACAACATTAATCTGCTGTTAGCAGAATCTGTCCTAACCCCTAAGTGTCTAACCCTGACCCCAACCTAAATCTTTTCCTAACTCTAAAATGTAATCTTCTTTTAACCATACAACCATTTATCTTGTGTGAGGACCAGGAGGAAAATGGTCCTCACAATGTCAGTCTGGGATATTTGGCACACACACACACACACACACACACGCACACGCACACGCACATGCACGCACGCACACACAGTAACAACATTCACAGTGACAGTGTTGGGTCAGCTTGTTGCCACCCAGAGCGTAAGCTTGTTTAAAGGTGATATATCATTCTGCTTCAAGGAAAATGACTGTGTATTGAGAGGCGGGGGAGAGAAGGGTGTAGTACTGTGTATTGAGAGGCGGGGGAGAAGGGCGTAGTAGACTAGGGGAGTAGGAAAGGAGAAGATAGAGGGTGCAGGAGAGGTGAGAGGAGAGAGCTGGGTGCAGGAGAGGTGAAGTGAAGGTGAAAAGAGGAAAGGCTGAATCCACCTCAATCCATAGGAGTTGTTTCCATTGAGACCTGAAGCCGATTCTACACGTCTCCTAAATCTCAACAGTATTCTGAAAAACGTATGTTTCCATATCAGTGGTTCTCAAACTTTTTCATGTCAAGGACCCCCAAAATTATTATGTATTTGGCCGCGGACCCCATCAAAATATGTTGTTCCAGGGACCCCCAGAAACAAAGATTTGAGTTAAAAATGTTCGCTTTAAAAATATATATATTTCAAAGATTTGCACACATTTTCACGATTTATCAAAAATAGCAGATATACAAGCTCATAGCGCGGCACCGAGTGCCGCGCTACGAGCTTGTAGATCTGCTATTTTTGAATAGCCCAAAGTGTAAAATAATGCTTTTTAGCTCAAATCTAAAAATGACACAGTTCTAGGTCTTAATGGGTTAAGTAGTTGCATGTACCCCCCCCCCTCCCTCACTCTCTCTTTCTCTGTCTGTCTGTTAGTCTCTTAACCTCTCTCTCTCCTTTTCCTCCCCCTCTCTGTCTCTTCTACTCCAGTCTCTCTCTCTCTCTCTCTCTGTCTTTCTTTCCACTCCTCTCCCCCCCTGTCTCTCCAATAAGGATGGAGGGTTTATTTCATTAAATATTAACTTCATAAAAAGCTGCATCTGCCTCTTTATCAATAATTTACACTTAAATGGAGTGTTCCCTTGAGGAACACTGTGTGTGTGTGTGTGTGTGTGTGTGTGTGTGTGTGTGTGTGTGTGTGTGTGTGTGTGTGTGTGTGTGTGTGTGTGTGTGTGTGTGTGTGTGTGTGTGTGTGTGTGTGTGTGTGTGTGTGTGTGTGTGTGTGTGTGTGTGTGTGTGTGTTACAGTAAGCACCATTGAAATAATAAGGTCCATCCATCCATCAATGCGTCACTCAGTCCCACCAGCTTCCTCTCCATCCCTCGTCCTAATCCCTCCTATCATCCCTCCATCCGTCTTTACCTCCTCCTCTCATCCCTCCATCCATCTTTACCTCCTTAAAGTGGAACAGAGAAGTAGAGATGTCACCATCATGACATTTTTACTTGACTAATTGTCACTCAAATAATTGTGATTACCGATTAAATTGTGTTTCCAATTTAACTTTGGAACATATACATCGAAATGACATAAGTAAACAAAAGTGCACAGGACAGATACGACAAATAACTTACATTTATAATATTAATTATGATCATCTAAAATAATAATAACGATTAGGCGATTATGTAATAATTGTGACAGATCTGCAGAAAAGAAGTGGAACAGAGAGAGAGAGGGGGAGAGAGAGAAAGAGGGGGAGACGGAGAGAGAGGTAACAAAAGTGAGCTGATGAGGAGAGTGAGAGATGAACATGGCAGAAACAGAAGCCAAGAAAATGTCATGTTTCTATTTATAGCTTGTTCTCGGATAAATATCCCAGCAGCCTTGCAGTTGTCAGACGCTTACAGACAGTCAATGCTTTTACTGTGAAAGACACAACAAAAAGGGCTCTCTGATTCACAGCTCGTCAAGGGTTATGACAGACTCTTTTTTTTGTCTGATATGTCAGTCTGACCTGGCTGGCATATATCAGCCCTTATTAGAGTTTTTTGGTTGACTTTTTTCGATCGGTTTCGGCAATTATGCAGTCGTTGTGTGCCGATGTGCTTTGTTAGTTTTTGAATAGGGCTGCAGTACAGTATGCACAGTATGCACTTTGCACCGCAGTCTGGCTTCAGGAGAAGGCTTAAAGAAACGTACAGGACTGCACATAATAGCCTATACATGGCAAAACCTTTAGTGATAATTTAACATAAACATTTTGGAAACGTGTTTATGGACATGAGAAAGAATACGGGCCAATTTGTACACCATTGGTTCTCAAAGTGGGGTCCGGGGACCCCCAGGGGTACTTGAGGGGGTTCCAGGGGGTCCCCAGCTAAATGATGGATAGGAACCAAATGGACCTTTATGGGTCTGTAACTCTGAGAGTGTCCAAATGGAACCAAATGGACGGGTCCATTTGGTTCCATTTGGACACTCTCAGAGTTAAATTAACATTGATTTTACAATATAAATTGGGGTCCCAGAGATATAAATGCCATTAAATGGGGGTCCGTAGCCCTAATGCATGTTAAACTGGGGGTCCTTGAAATTAAAATGGTTGAGAATCACTGCTAGAGCCGTAAAAATCGTCTCATATGGGGGTCCCTGGCACATCTTTTCAAATGGGGGTCCGTGGGCTAATAAGTGTCAATTTGGGGGTCCTTGACATGAAAACGTTTGAGAACCACTGTTGTACACTATCAGTAATAGATTAACACTGACTATACACATGACTCCAGTCCAGAAAAGATCATGAAAAAGTTGTCATGCTGCAGATTGGCTGTTATTAGTGTCTGCCGCGCGACACGATAATAAGCAGCGACCAAGTATAAAATCAGCCATAAACCTGCTGGGGGACGAAAAACGAAACCAAACAAAGCATTTTGTTGTTGATGATGTGGAACATGTGTGTGGTCAGCCTGGTTTCCTACCCTCAAGACCCTCGTTCTGGGGCTGCAGCCTTTTAAGCACTGCTTCTATTGATTGGGTGGTGGAGAAAAGTGTGTGTGTGTGTGTGTGTGTGTGTGTGTGTGTGTGTGTGTGTGTGTGTGTGTGTGTGTGTGTGTGTGTGTGTGTGTGTGTGTGTGTGTGTGTGTGTGTGAGCTGTGTGAATTGTGCTGTGACATAATAACATGGGCCCCAACGTGTCTGGACTTTTAATGGAGTGCTGGTTTACTCTCTCTCTCTCTCTGTTCATCCCTCTGTCTCTCTCTCTCTCACTCTCTCTCTCCCTGACTCCGTGTCCCTCCCCCTCTCTGTCCCCCTCTATCTGTTAACCCATTAAGGCCTGACATCGATTCTACAAATGTCTTCTAAATCAGTTTTATGAAAATACTTGTGTTTCTATATCAGTGGTGCTCATACCTTTTCAGGTCAAGGCCCCCAAAATGATATGTATTTGGCCGCGGACCCCCATCTCATAATATTTTGTTCCAGGGACCACCCAAAAGCAAAGATATGAGTTAACAAATCGCTTTAAAAAATATATATATTCAAAGATTTGCACACGTTCTCAAGATTTTTCAAAAATAGCAGATCGGTGCCGCACTACGAGCTTGTATATCTGCTATTTTTGAATAGCCCAAGAAGTCTAAAATGACACAGATGCGTTCCTGGTCTTAATGGGTTAAAGGGGGACACTCTCACGCTGTTGATCCATTATTTCGGCTCATTGTCAGGAGCTATAATAGTCCATTGGTTCTCAAAGTGCGTTCCAGGGTTTTGTCCGGTTCTCCGAAACCGTAGGTCCGTCCCCAAATTGCCATTCAGCACACACACATGCCAAGTGTGAGACAGACTGAACGGTCGCACATTTTGTGTGACAGACACGCACAGACAGAGGTTCTGTGAATTATAGATGGATGGATATCTGACTCTACAGTATATACAGTACATACATCTTGATCCATGATAATAAGCACAACAGACTGAGGGACACTATATTTGCACCTGCATTTGACTACATACAGTACAGTAAATACCTCGGTACCATTCTTGTACCTGTACTGTATCTGACTCTTATATTTTTTATTCATACAATATCAACAATATAACTGCAGTCGTAGGAAGCTCGCAGAAAGCAGTTTCCCTCCTACTACTCCTTTTATACTTGGTGTAAAATGATATGTCACTTTAAAGTAGACTAAATCCTGGTGGATCTTCTCTCCTGGACATGTAGAGGCAGCTAAGGCCTCCTTCCCTCCACACGTCCCCTGTCTCTACCCCTGGTCCTCAGGATGAACTAGACCAGTGCTTCTCAAACTTTTTCACGACAAGGACCCTTAACCCATTCAATCCGGGAATGCGTTTGTGTCATTTTATATGTCTTTGGCTATTCAAAAATAGCAGATCTACAAGGTGCCACGCTTGTAGATCTGCAAAAAAAAAATGTGATTTGAGTAAAAAATGTCTATACTGTATATATTCAAAGATTTGCACACATTTTCACGATTTTTTTCACAAAAATATTTTTGAATAGCCAAAGAAATCTAAAGTGACACAGATGAGTTCCCGGGTTGAATGGGTTAAATATTTACACAGATAAATTTCGTCTCTGTCGGGTGGAACCCTAATACGTTCAAAATCCCAAACTGTCACTTTTCAGGATTCAAATTCAAAAGAAGCAGATCTACAAGCGTGTGGATCTGCTACTTTTGATGCTTTTGTGTGGCTTTTTTGTGTCCGCTGTAGTATGATCATGTAGGGCGTTCATTTATAAAAAATAAAAACAGTTAAAATATGGAGATAAGAGCCGGTTTCTGCCCGACAGCAACGATGTATGTTTGGCCGCTTAGCCCCATCTGAAAAGATGGTTGTACCATGTAGAGGGAAGTTAAGCGATTTGTTCAAAAAATAAATTATGTAAACATAAAACAAATATCCACAAATTGAAGGGGAAAGGTGTTTGCGGTTGGTATATATTTTAAGACTTTGGCATAACGTTACACAAAAACATTTTCCGGAGGTAGGATCCATTTATATTTTAGATATTGGGTTGTGAAGTTGTATGATGGATATTTTGGAGTGAAGTCCTTAGAACAATGTTCTGTTGAGTTCAAGTGATTGATTAGAAAAAGAAGCAAATGTCCTGGGATGTATTTCAACTGATTGAAGTTGAAAGGAATGAACCTTTTACAATAACTATTTTTGTTGTTTATTTCACAGTGTAGTGCCTAAAAATAATAATAGGGTTCAGCAATATATTACAATTAAATATGTGAAATCTATAGCAATGTCGTACTAATGGCATGATCTGACTTTTGTTAATACCATGTATTATTTGCCGTATCTGCTGGTTTAAGAAACACATGCAGGGTCCAGTGTTCAAGTTGTTAAACTGATTATTATGATGCTATATTAATTCATTTAGCTGCAGGGGACCCCCTGGAACCCCATCATGGACCCCTGGGGCGTCCCCGGACCCCACCTTGAGAACCACTGAAGTAGACAGCTGGGTTTATGTATGTGTATTGTGTGTGTACACAGTACTAGTAGACTGCCCCACTGAGCCCCTCTCCCCTAGGACATCACTGACCTGTTTGTAAAGCACACACATAATGTACTGCTGTATATACATATACATATAACCTCCTATCTCCATATTTCGTAAATTAACCCATTCAATACGGGAACGCATCCGTGTCATTTTAGGATTTCTTTGGCTATTCAAAAATAGCAGATATACAAGCTCATAGCGCTATGAGCTTGTATATCTGCTATTTTTTTGAAAAATCGTGAAAATGTGTGCAAATCTTTGAATATATATATATATATATATATATTTCAAAGGGAACATTTGTAAGTAAAATCTTTGCTTCGTTTTGGGGGAGGTTCTTGGAACAAAAATATTTTGAGATGGGGAGGGGGGTTATTTGGTATGCCAAATAGGCATATCATTTTGAAAAAGTTTGAGAACCACTGATATTAATAATACATACAATGTATATAGTGCTTTTCTAAATACTCAAAGTCGCTTTACAGGACAGAATAAAAACAACTTTATTTGAATCGACTAGTTAAAAAGGATTAAAACTCTAAAAGAAAGTACAAAACAAAATATATTATAGCAACATACGTTTTTTTCCAAAAAACTGTTAGGATTAAGAAGACATTTGTAGATTGAACGGGCTGACGCCCCTACTCGATCATACTACATCGTCACACAGAAGTATCACCAGTAAGACTCCCTAATCGGGAGATAAGCGACCGTAGGTCACATGTATACAGAAGAGGGCTGTAACGGCGATTGGTTCCTAGTTGTGTGGGCAATGTATAGTTTTGTTTGGTGGTCTAAGAAATGTGGTGGCAGGCATGTTGATGACATGAGTGTACACATACTGTGTAGTGTGTAGCAATTTGCGTGTTTTTAGGGGCAAAACTGTAGGAGTAGTGGGCAAAAATGTGTTGTGAAAAGCGGCCTGAAGGTGGCGCTAGAAGAGGGCCATGTGAGAAATTAGGGGTGGGGTGTCCGCGTTGCCTTGGCGGACGAATAGGTACCGGCCGCGGCTCTCCCGGACGCTCCTAGCCCGAGTTACGGCATTTTATGTGAGCTGCAGTGGCAGGGGGTCCTCCACTGGGGGCGCCACCACTTTTGCATCCGTTCTGGAGCACCAGGAGTGGGTGGTCCCCGGGAATGCCCCGTGAGCAGCCCCGTTGGGGTGGTCATTTGGTAATTTGTCCACATGTGCTCATTTTTTACACTTGGGGGTCCCCGAGGCAGCTGGGGGTCCCTGGAGGTCCGGGGGTCCTTGGAGGGTGTAGTTTGGCAGGTAAGGAGTGTGTGTGCAAAATCTGGCATGGATCGGGGCAACGGGTGCGGAGATATGAGCAGGGCAAAAGTGTGACGGGACGTGTGTGACGGAGGGACGGACGGACACCTGGAGCAGGTTTCTATAGTAAATGCGACCTACGGTCGCAAAAAGTAGCAGATCTGCTACTTTTGCTGTTTTTGAATATGAATCCTGAACAGGTTTAGAGAGATGAGGTTTCCACCCAACAGAGACTATATAGTATGCTTACACATGCATGCATTGCACAAAAGGCACACGCGCATGCATCCAAACACACACACACACGCACACACACACACACACACACACACACACACACACACACACACACACACACACACACACACACACACACACACACACACACACACACACACACACACACACACACACACACACACACACACACACACACATGCACGCACACTGTATATTTGCAATATGTCACGCTGTATACTGTACTGTAAGTTTCAGCCCAGCTTTCTTCTGAGGTCTTACTTCAGTAGATCACTTCAGTCATTTTCAAACATTGGAACAGTTCCTGGATCAGCAGAAGTAGTTCAAAGACATTGTAAATACTGAGCCACTGCTAGACTTTAGATGATCTGCATCCTGTATAATACAGTATGGATTATAGACCGACTGTATGGAGCCGCTGAAGCGTACACATGCAGCACAGCTTGGCCTATAGTACACACAATGTCTCACTGTCATACGGTACAGCATGCCAACGACAACTGATTCAAAACGTTGCCTGTACTTTCTGGTGCTGGTTAGCATATAGCCTCGCGTCACCAGGCTTTCCACCGCGGAGGAAAGCCTGGCATTCGTTCTAAACTGGCCCGTGTGATGATCGGGTTTAGAGAAAAGGGGAAAAAAGAATCGTGGTTGGTTCCGGTTGGTCGTCGCATTGTTTTTGTTCCCCACATAATGCGAATCAATTAGTTTAGTCTCGCTAGTCGTGCTATGAGTTAGAATTAGAATAAAAGAAGGGCTGTTTTTTTTTCAAAGATTGACAAACAACGATTATACCAACAGAAACGAAACGATTATACCAAACTAAACACGTTTTAAACTAGGGGAAGCATTCTGGAGATACACGGCGCCGGTGGTTCCGGTTGTTGGTTCCGGTCGTTGGTTCCAGTCGTTGGTTCCGGTCGTTGGTTCCGGTTGTTGGTTCTGGTCGTTGGTTCCGGTCGTTGGTTCCGGCCACCTGATGGCGAGAAGTTATTTCCGCTCCGACCGGATCAGAAACCTGAAAATGGAAGACCCCCGACTTAATATATTTTGGTCGCAGACCCCCATCTGAAAATATTTTGTGCCAGAAATATTGTTTTTGCTTTTTACCCCCAATTTAGTCGTTAACGCCAATTCACCCCCCCCCACACACACACACACACACACACACACACATTTGTGTGTGCGTTGTCACTGCTGTTGTATCCTACTAGCTCACCTGACAGTGAGGTGCCCCCACCGGGAGGACGTAGAGCCAACTCCTCCCGCCCAACACTCCCCGCTGACAAGTGCCGCCTGTCACCAGCATGAGGAGCCATTAAGACTTTATTTGTCCCTATGGTTTACTCTCTTGCCAAATGACATTATCATGGACTGCTGCGTTCAATTATTCCTTGAATATAGGATACAATATAGGACTCAGTAAACATTGACCTGTGTGTAAGGCTGCTGCTGTGTAGAGAGAGAGAGAGGAAGGAAGCAAGCGAGGAAAGAAAAGTCTGCAGCAGTGTAATGCCGTGGAGGGGTGTGTTAATAGCGTCGTGTTCTACGTCTCTGCAGGACAACACAACCCAACACACACACACACACACACACACACACACACACACACACACACACACACACACACACACACACACACACACACTGAGTTCTTTGATGCATAATATGTCTCACCACTGCACTGTGTGTGTGTGTGTGTGTGTGTGTGTGTGTGTGTGTGTGTGGTGTGTTTGGGTGTGTGTGTGTGTGGGTGTGTGGTAGAGCTGTTGCCGGTACCAAGCTGCCTCCTGCCTTTCCCCCAGCTTCCTATCAGAGGCAGAGAGACACCCACGCAGAGAGAGAGAGAGAGAGAGAGAGAGAGAGAGAGAGAGAGAGAGAGAGAGAGAGAGAGAGAGAGAGAGAGAGAGAGAGAGAGAGAGAGAGAGAGAGAGAGAGAGAGAGAGAGAGAGAGAGAGAGAGAGAGAGAGAGAGAGAGAGAGAGAGAGAGAGAGAGAGAGAGAGAGAGAGAGAGAGAGAGAGAGAGAGAGAGAGAGAGAGAGAGAGAGAGAGAGAGAGAGAGAGAGAGAGCTCAGTGGGCACATTTTATAGCGTTGCTATCGGGTGGAAACCTTGTATGTCCAAACTGTTATATTTTTGTTATTCATATTAAAACATTTTAAAATAGTGAAAATAGCCGATCTACTGTACAAGCTTGTGAGTTTGTAGTCACTATACTTTAGTGTGACACTCTGGTCTTGATGAAGTATGGCATTAATCTACGGAAATAAATACATACATTGAAACATGGAGATACAAGGTTTCTGCCCGACAGCAACGATATGATGGTAGAGTAATGGGCCCAAATGTATGAGAGATACCGAGGCAGAAAGAGAAAGGAAAAAGGGAGTGGGGAAGAAAAGAGTGTGTGTGTGTGTGTGTGTGCTTAAAGTGCTCAGTCAGCTGGTGCAGCGCTGCTGCTTTTTTAGCCGCAAGGTATTAATACTCTGTCTTTCTCTCTCTCACACGCACGCACGCACGCGCGCACACACACACACACACACACACACGCACGGACACACATACGCACGGACACACATACGCACGGACACACACATACGCACGGACACACACACACACACTACTGTACTTTTTTTTTGCGGAAATCTGTAGTTTTCATTTGAACTTTCGTCGTGTGTGTGTGTGTATGGGGGGGAGTGGTGGTGGGGTTCTACACTGTTCTCACAAGTATAGTAGAAATGGACATTGTGAGAACCATTTTCGGGGTCTCACAAGATAAATGGGGCTTGGTTAGAGGGGTAGGGATTAGACAACTTAGGTTTAGGGGTAACGGTTAGAGTTATACCTTATTTATGCTTATAGCTGCGAGCCAGCAGATCTTCTTGTAAGCTCACAATGCATCGCAAAATGCAATTTTCGGCTTTAGCGTTGGGGGGGGGGGAAATAATGGCATTCATAAAATCACCATCCTAAAATAGTGATATCCTCACAAGTATAGTAATACAAAGTGTGTGTGTGGTGTGTGTGTGTGTGTGTGTGTGTGTGTGTGTGTGTGTGTGTGTGTGTGTGTGTGTGTGTGTGTGTGTGTGGTGCGCGTGCATGCTCTGCTGCACCATCTCAAATGCGATTGATGTGGGAATCCCAGATATAAAAGAAGGGCCCCACGGTGCACCCCCACACACACATCAACATTAAAGAGAATCCAACTCATTCATATTGCATGGCTTGGTGAATGGGTTCAAGGCCCATTCTTCTATACGTGTTCATATCGATTTTGACTCGGTGGAAGACTCACACACTCTAGACATCAAACTAAGACATCAAACGGACTAACGAAGCGCTAACATGACATGTCTGTCTGTGTCACTAACGCCGCCTCTTAACCCATTAAGACCGGGAAAGCATCTGTGTCATTTTAAGATTTACAAAAATAGCAGATCTACAAGCTCATAGCGTGGCACCGAGTGCCACGCTATGAGCTTTAACTCAAATCTTTGCCTCTGGGGGTTCCTCAAATGTCTTCTAAATCCTAGTATGTTGCTATATCAGTGGTTCTCAAACTTTTTCATGTCAAGGACCACCCTTTAAAACATATTTTGTTCCAGGGGACCCCCAGAAGCAAAGACTTTTGTAAAAAATGTGTATATATATATATATATATATATATATATATATATATATATATTCAAAGATTTGCACAAATCTTCCCGATTTTTCAAAAATAGCAGATCTATAAGCTCATAGCGCTTCACTCGGTGCTGCGCTGTGAGCTTGTATATCTGCTATTTTTTTGAATAGCCCACAGATGCGTTCCCGCCTCCTGGTCTTAATGGGTTAACCAGCCCTCTCAATTCATCAGTGATGTGATCTCCCGGCAGTAAGGGTCGACGCGCCGTGGCAAAGCAAGGTCACCAGCGTCTCAGAAGCAGCAACTTGACGGCTCAATTTACGGCCGCGTACTGATGCATACAGTTTCAGCGAACCACTTAAACCAGTGGTTCTCAAACTTTTTTCATGTCAAGGACCCCCAAATTGATGTATATTTGGCTGCAGAGTCGGACCCCCATCTGAAAATGTTACGTGCCAGGGACCCCCCACTTTCAAGATTTTTCAAAATGCTCAAAAATAGCAGATATACAAGCTCTGTGAGCTTGTATATATGCTATTTTTGAATAGCCAACATGTTATAATATAAGAACTTCCCCTAAGGACACCTGGGGGTCCCCGGACCCCACTTTGAGAACCACTGACTTAAACCCTCCATTCATGGTAACAAAATTGACCTGAGTAAGGAGCCGCGTCCACAAAAAAGACCAGTGTGCCATGCATTCCTATGGTAAAGACCAGTCTGCCATGCATTCCTATGGTAGAGACTGGCTGGTGATGTGCTCCTCTTTCCCAGCGCAGAGCATTGTGCTTCTGCACTCCCCGACTATAGGGTTTAGGATCCGGAACCTGGAGGAACCGGATCCGACACTGAGGAACTCTGAATTGGTTCCATCACATTTGGAATCGTTTCCGGAAGCGGGTTTTGTCTGTCAGAGCTGGTGTGTGGACTTCACGTCGGCTATCCACAAGTTTCCTAGGGCATGGTGGGCATGCAAATAACGCTCTCTGTGGACACCGCGCCTTACAACTGTACTTGTCTCTTTCTACACCAAATGTCTTTGCCAAAAAATAGCCAATCTGCAAGCTCACAATGCGTTTTTTGGCGAATGATCCCTCAAGAATAGGCATGCTGGGCTTCAAGTTGTCTTCCCACAAATCCAGCTTGTGCCGCACGCACACACACACACACACACACACACACACGCATGCACGTACACACTCACAGGCACGCGCACACACACATACACATGCATGCACACCGCAGTAGAAGATGATCCTTTGGAAAACCCTGCGATTGTACACTTGGGATTTAAACCCAGGGTGAAGGGACAGTTTGGGAGTGCCTGCCAGCTAGCACACTCCATGTGCACACGCACACGCGCGCGCTCACACACACACACACACACACACACACACACACACACAGACACAGACACACACTTATGCTGAGATGATTCACAAACATTTCTAGGCCGTGTGCACACTCGCGCGTGTGCATTTGCGCGTGTGTGTGTGTGTGTGTGTGTGTGTGTGTGTGTGTGTGTGTGTGTGTGTGTGTGTGTGTGTGTGTGTGTGTGTGTGTGTGTGAGAGTGTGTGTGTGTGTGTGAGTGTGACTGTGAAAATAAGATAATGTGATTCAACAGCTCTTATCTCTAATGGCCTCACAGCTCTAATGCACACATACACGCTTTAGTTATATTTAGGGAAGGGCGTGTGTGTGTGTGTGGTGTGTGTGTGTGCGTGTATCCAATTCTAGGGTGTGTAATATAGAGTGGGGTGTTTCATTTCCGTCCTGTTCTCTTCTCCTTTTCGCCTCTCTCTGTCGCTCCTTCTTGTTTTTTGCTCTCTCTCTTAATCTTTATCACTTTTCTCTCTCTCTCTCTCTCTCTCTCTGTCATTGTGAACCTCTTTCACGGGCCTCTTCTTTTCATCTTTGTCCATCACCCAGCCCTCTCTCGCTCTCGCTCTCGCTCACACACACACACACACACACACACACACACACACACACACACACACACACACACACACACACACACACACACACACACACAATGCGATTATGCAATCTCATAATCAGCAAAATCGCGCATAATTATGCAGGGATAATGTTTTTTCAAAAAGGCTGCATCGCATCGCATAATATGCACATCGCATATTTCCTCATATTTCGCAACTTTACGCATATTTCAATAATTTGCCGCAATTTCAACGCATAAAATTGACAAAAAAACCTGCATATTTCATCGCATAATCAAGAGTTTTAGCCCGCATAATCAAGAGTTTTAGCCCGCATAATCAAGAGTTTTAGCCCGCATAGCCCGCATAATCAAGAGTTTTAGCCCACATAATCAAGAGTTTTAGCCCGCATAATCGAGAGTTTCAGCCCACATAATCAAGAGTTTTAGCCCGCATAATCGAGAGTTTTAGCCCGCATAATCGAGAGTTTTAGCCCGCATAATCAAGGATTTTTGCACACGTTTTTCTGGAGGGTCTAATCTAATTGGTTTGAAAATATCCGATCTACAAGTAGATCTGCTATTTTCATAATATTTATCCGTGGAACAGAGTCAAACAAAATGGGGGGTCCCCAGTTTAAATATGATTATTTTGGGGGGTCGCGGCCTGAAAAGATTGAGAACCACTGGCCTAGAGCTAGTTCTCTCTCTCTCTCCCTCGCTCACACTATTTCTCTGTCTCTCTGTCTGTCTCTCTCTCTCTCTCTGTCTGTCTGTCCGTCTCTCGCGGTCTCTCTGGGTGGGTTTTTCATTCAGCTTTCTATAAGACCCCTCGGCCCTCGCCAGTCTCTAGGATACCAGCCGGTTACCGTAGCAACCTGGCTTTGCCGGCCACTTCCAAAGGAAGCGGTCACCTGACCTCTTATCTCGCTCGCTATTGGCCGCTTGTGTTTAGGCTGCATCTCTTCACATGGGGTGGGGTAGGGGCAGCAAATTCTCATTCTTGTCATTTTCATGCTCCAAAAACCCCTTCCCTCCCCTCCTCTCTTCTCTCCACCACTTTTTCTTTCTTTCTCGGTCCTCATCCTCTCTTTCTGTCCCTCCCCCTCGCTCTCTCTCACTCTCTCTCTCTCTCTCTCTCACTCTCTCTCTCTCTCACTCTCTCTCTCTCTCTCTCACTCTCTCTCTCGCTCTGAATTAAATTATGTTCAATTTAATTCAGTACATTAAAATTCAACATGCTATATTGGCATGACGGTATATAACAAGAAATAAATTGCCAAAGCTTCTGTCTGTCCGTCTCTCTCTCTCTCTGTCTGTCTGTCTGTCTTTCTGTCTGTCTGTGTGTCTCTCTCTCTCTCTCTCTGTCTCTGTCTCTACATGAGTGACCACATGAGCCCTCTGATTGGTTGAGGCATTTAAACATACGAATGTGGTTGAGTTTACAATGAGCTTAAAGGAGTATTTCACCCAAAAAGAGACTTTTTTTCTATCAATTACATACCCCATGAAGCCTTGGGTTAGGGTTATTCATGGAGGTTTAAGGTTAGGGGAGATTTTTGTTTGTTTTTGTAGCATTCCTAAGCCAATAATTTGATGACCGGAAGGAGATCTCCGGTAGGAGACTCAATTGCAGGTCAATTGAGTCTCCTACCGCAGATCTCCTCCTAGACGGCCATGTGAGGAGCTCTGCTTTGAACGCATCGCCAGTTAAACCACCTGTTGAGCGGAGTCCTTCAGGGCTCAGTTTTCGCTCCTCATTAAATATCTTGCTGTTTTCTGCAAAATGTTTTCCCCAGAATTCGGCTGTGGGGGGTGTAAGTGGTTTAATAGAAAATACACAGAATTGGTGGTGTCAGTTGTCTGGGCCATTGGTTCTCAAAGTGTGGTCCGGGGACCCCCTGAGGTTCTTGGGGGGAGGGGGGGGGTCCCCAGCTACAGTATACTCAAAGTGTGGTCCGGGGACCCCCAGAGGTTCTTAGGGGGGGGGGGGGGGTCCCCAGCTACAGTATAGTTAACGTAGCATCAATTTTTTTAATATCGAAAATGTATGGAAAATGTAATAATTTTTTTACATAAATCTAAAACATTTTCAGAAGGGGGCCCGCGGCGAAATACGTATCAATTTGGGGGTTCTTGACACGAAAAGGTTTGAGAACCACTGTTCTGGGTAATACCAGGAGTCCAGGACACACAGTTAAATAAAAAAACAACAAATTTAAGCTAATTTCACAGTTGGGTGATGTCCACGTTGTAATGGACCCACTTACATTTTGAACACAGCCCCCTTTTGTACAGCGACCACAAGCTAACCTAACACACCACAGTCTTGTGTTGTTCAATTTAAGTAAGAAATTGGATAATTATTCTTTTTCAGACAATATTAGAAGTAAGTGAGATCAGTATCAGGGCTAGAGAAGTGGACTGGCTTATACTGCAACCAACTCAACAGTTTCACTTTATAAGGAGCCACAGTTTGATATGCATTAGGCCACAAACCTCCATTTGATACCATTTTGTATCTCTGGGATCCCCAATCCCAGAGAGTGTACAAACAAAAGGAACCAGAGTGTACAAAAGGAGCCAAAAGGACCCTTACAGGTCCATTGGGTTATCAGCCACATGTATTTAGCTGGGGACAATTTCTCTTATTCTCTATACGCATTCTGATACACAAAAGTTTTGCAAATGGACCATTGAACGTACATCGTGGCTGTGTTGCTATTATGTATTCAAATGTAAATGTAAAAAATGGTATTTATGAGAGGCTAATCACCGTTGAGGGTTTTTTACACACAATGCTACTTAATTCTATACAATTACACCTGATTCTGACTGGACTCACACACCACTGAAGCTTGATATTTGTTGAAGTAGAGGGAGAATGAACGCGCGCGCACACACACACACACACACACACACACACACACACACACACTCGCACTGAGTGCCGCGCTACGAGCTTGTAGATCTGCTATTTTTGAAAAATCGTGAAAATGTGTGCAAATCTTTGAATATATATATTTTTAAAGCGAACATTTTTAACTCAAATCTTTGCTTCTGGGGGTCCCTGGGTTCTGGGTCAGCGGCCAAATACATATAATTTCGGGGGTCCTTGACATGAAAAATATTGAGCACCACTGATAGAGAAACATACGTTTTTCAGAAAACTGTTGAGATTTAGGAGACATGTAGAATCGGCTTCAGGTCTCAATGGGTTAAATCTCAATGATACCTTTTCACGTGTGTGTGTGTGTGTGTGTTTGTGCGTGCGTGTTATGTTATGTTTATTTTATTTGAGACAGTCATCATCACAATTCTATTGGACAGACCAGATGCATTATTTAACTCATTAAAACCAGGAAAGCATCTGTGTCATGTTCGATTTCTTATAGCAGATATACAATTGACGTGAAAAAAGTCTGAGCACCACTGATACAGCAACATAAGTTATTCAGAAAACTGTTAGGATTTAGAAGACATTAAGGCCTCAGGTCTTAATGGGTGAAGTATTATAGACTACTGAAGTCCTGACGTCACTCGTTCATCCCCAGGTTCGTAAAGTAATTTGGCTATGGAGAATAACATTGGGTCATCATAGAATCGTCTCATATAAGAATTGTGGTCCAAAAATAAGCAAACTGTCTCGGCGTCATTGTCAGGGAGGAGGTTCTGTATAGTTTATGATAGTCAGTCACTTATATTTGAAACAGTCTGTTTCTGGCGAAAATTTAACTAATTCGGCGGAAGTAACATTGTTTTTTTCTCACCGTCAGTTGATGCTTCATATTTTGGAACACAGTTCTTATTTGACGCGATATTAAATACGTCTATGGGATTCAGAATGGGGGTGGAAAACTGCGAACCAGATAGACAAACAAAGTATGCGTAAATTACGTCAGACTTCGGTGGTCTATAGCGCGAGTGCTAATTCTTGGCACTGGTCCACTGGAGGCTTTTCAAAATAGAATAACACTAATCTAACAAACAATCCATTATACAAGGAATTAAACATTACAATTGAAATCAGAACCAAAACAAAAACTTGTACTCTGAAACAAAAACAACTTAATCATGTCAAGTGTGTGCACACTTGAGTACCGCGTGGGCTTGTCTCCGTCGCTCAGTCAGTTGGAAACGGCAACCCGGCCACCCACAGGTGACAGGGAGTCACAGAAGAACACACACAGTACACTACGCACCCTTGTGTAGTTATTATGCCAAGGTGCCAGGGTGCCAACGCCCCCCCTAGCCCAGGAACCACTCGTTACAGTGGCGTGTACATACGACAATCCCAAGGAAAAAGCCAAAGCTTTGATTGGCTGAGTGGCGTGGGGGTAGGAGGCGACAGAATGAGTGGTGTCAGTTGCCTGGGTCAGTGGGTCTCAAAGTGGGGCCTGGGGACTGTCAGGGGTGCTTTGGGGGGGGATCGCAATCATTTTAACCACTTTATCTATTTATACGTTGGCTATTCAAAAAAACAGTAGATCTACAAGCTCGCAGCGCGCCACTTCGAGCTTGTACATCTACTATTTTTTAGAAGAAGGCCGATGCACACCTCAAAGGTTGGTGGGAGGTGCGTAGGACAGAAAGTGCATATGTTCATTGTTCAGAAAGGGATCTTTGATAATGACATCAAAGAAAAGGACCCTCACACAGTCTGGTACTTGCAAAAAATGTTGCTCTTTATTCGACATTTCGGTCGTTAGACCATCATCAGGACAGACAATGGACAGACTATTTAGGAAATATAAAAAAATGTTAGGAAAAATCTGAATAATTTAAATTCTCAAGGGATATAAAAAGTCTTGCATTTGTGTTGTAAAACCATTGCACAAATGCAGGAACGTTGAGTGCACCAAATGAGCGCTGCCTGAAAATAAAACATGCTTCCGGTGATTTTACATCCAGCATTGCTGCAGGCATTGTTTTTATCCTCAGGGTCCTGCAGGGTGAACTGACAGCATCTCCACGTTTCGTTTGCAGCAGCTATTTTTCCTTTCCCTGTATTTATTTTTGCAGTATCTGTAGAGGATGGGTGTGGATGCTGCATTGTAAAAATGACTGCATTGGTGTTACAGCTCATGGGTATGGATACATTCCAACATCTGTGCTTCATCAAATTGTGCGTGTGCGTGCATGCGTGCGTGGCGTGTGTGTGTGCATGTGTGCGCGCGAGCGAGCGTCTGTGGGCGCAAACGAGCAGCACACTGACAGAGTGAGGTGTGTTTAGAACGGGGAGGGGTGACAGCTCGCTACTGAGACTAAATATAGATGGAGTGTGAGAGGAAAAGGAGAGACAGAGATACAGGTTTGAAGGTGAAGAGTTACACCGATGTGATAGAGACGACAACACAGAGGAAGAACCAACCCTTTCACACACAGAGGAAGATAGAGACAGGCAGAGGGAGAGAGAGAGAGAGATTAGGGAGAAGAAAGTGTACAGTCAACAACATGAACCCCAGCATTTCTGTTTTGGAGAGAACGTTCTAATGAAAATAGCTCTTGATTGATTGGCTAAAAGGATAACACAAAAAAGCCTTGATGGCATGTTTCCATTGTGGTTCATCATCAACTCATACAAGACATAACAATACTATACAAGTCATCATCAATACCAGGAGCAATAAAAGGTATATTGTACAGGCTAGATCAGTGGTTTTCAACCTTTTTTGCATCAAGAACCCCCAAAATGACACACATTAGCCCAGGGACCCCCATTTGAAATGTTATGCCAGGGACCCCCAATAAGAGACGATTTTTACGGCTCTAGCAGTGATTCTCAACCATTTTAATTTCAAGGACCCCCAGTTTAACATGCATTAGGCTACAGATCCCCATTTAACGGCATTTCTATCTCTGGGACCCCAATTTTTATTATAAAAGCAATGTTAATTTAACTCTGAGGGTGTACAAATGGAACCAAATGGACCCTAACGGGTCCATTTGGTTCCATTTGTACACCCTCAGAGTTACAGACCTATAAGGGTCCATTTGGTTCCTATCTATCATTTAGCTGGGGACCCCCTGGAACTCCCTCAAGGACCACTGGTTGAAAACCACTGGGCTAGATGACTTATCTAGGTCCACTCCAGACCCCTGGGGTGCTCCTTTTCAACCATGTATATAGGGTTTAAGTGGTTAAATGAAACATGCAGGGTTTGGCTGTGTAGACTGCAGAAAGAGTAGATCTTTAACAAATCTTATTCCTTACCGTTGCTGTGGGGGGGGGGGGGGGGGGGGACTTTGTATGTACAAAACCTTTACTTTTTATTATCATCAAAATAAATATTAAAATAGTGAAAATAGTCAATCTACAAGCTCACAACGTGACACTTTTGAGCGACACTCTTGTATGATGAAGTAGGGAAATCTTTTTTCAGAAAAAAAACATGAAAGTTGAAGTATGGAGATGCAAGGTTTCTGCCCGACAGCAATGATGTGCATTTGATTTATCACCAATGTATAAATCCAACACAGACCAACTGCTTTGAAAAGGTGAAGATAGAGAGACACAGAGAGAGAGAGAGAGAGAGAGAGAGAGAGAGAGAGAGAGGGAGGGAGACAGACAGACAGTGAGAGACTGGAGGAGATCAAAGTGATTGAACCTACAGTACATTATGTGAGCAGAAATGTACAGAAAACCAGATGGAGGGCATAGTATAGTAGGATAGAGAGAGTGTAACGACAGACAGGCAGAGGGTGGAGAGAAGGAGAGCCAGCTGACTAGTCTTGTCCAGTTCAGCACAGATGTTTAATAAATACCAGACCTCCGCTGACACAGCCCAACGCTCACACACACACACACACACACACACACACACACACACACACACACACACACACACCGCACCTTTTTAAGCGCAAGTGTTGACAAAGATGAATTGAAGTGCTGGTGGGTGCGCGTGTGCGTGCGTGTGTGTGTGTGTGTGTGTGTGTGTGTGTGTGTTGGCTGATGTATGCAGAACCATCCATTGTTCCTGTACTGATGTACTTAAATCTCATTCATTTTTCACTGCTGACCCATTTTAGAACAATCATCAAATAATTACACTGGCATGAGACTGTACTGTAGGTGTCGGGGGTGTGTGTGTGTGTGTGTGTGTGTGTGTGTGTGTCTAACCTGGCTCATTTAATATTCACTGTCAGTTAATCTTTAATTGTCTGCATGCTTCTGTGATGTGTGTTTGTGCGCGTGTTTGAGTGTGCATGTGTGTGTGTGTGCGTTCATGCATGCATTAGTGCGTGTGTGTGTGTGAGTGAGTGAGTGGGTGAAGGGAGGTTTAGGTTAGGAAGGGTGGGTCTCCCGCCCGGTGTGTGTGTGTACACATCAATGGTCAGAAACGGTGTCGGATTTCAAGATTCTTTGTTATTAGAGTAAGAGTAGAATTATTTGGTTTTGGTTATTAACCTGATTACCTGGGGGAATTTGCTTTTCCAGAGCCTATGGGTCTTAGTTTTGGTTTTAAGTTTACATTTTATTTGTTTATTTAGATGGGACACTGTATATTATTGAACAGTACATGAAAATGTAACGTAAATACACCGGATTTAGCAATGATGCTAATTTTCATCAGCATCCGATTGTTCTCATCACCCTGGGTGGAGAGAAGCTCACATCAACTGATGTGTACTGTATGTACTGTACTGTACTGTACAGGGCTGTCCGTCCGCATGATGACCCTCTGCAGTGCTTTGCTGTTGAGGACCATGCAGTCCCCGTACCAGGCAGTATAATGCATGCGGTCAGGGTGTTCAGTGGTGCCTCTGTCTCTCTAGAAGGCCTGTCGGACATTGGAGCCACGCCAACCTCTTCAGTCACCTGAGGGGAAAGAGGGGTTGGCCGTGCCTCCTTCACCACGTGGCCACTGGCCAGTGTGTGTGTGTGTGCTCCACCCAGGAGAGAGCTCCTCTTTGATGTGTCCTCTTTGAGGCAGTGGTTCTCAAACTTTGTCATGTCAAGGACCCAGAAATTGATGTGTATTTGGTCGCGGACCCCCATCTGAAAATGTTTTGTGCCAGGGAGGGGACCCCCAGAAGAGAAGATTTGTGTTTAGAAATAGCAGATGTACAAGCTCGCAGCATGGCATGAAGTGACACGCTGTGAGCTTGTAGATATGCTCTTTTTGAATAGCCAACGTATACACAGATAAAGTGGTTAAAATGATTGTGATGCCGTAATAACAGATTAAGCTGGGAACCCCCTGGACCCCCTTCCCCTCACACACACACACACACACACACACACACACACACACACACACACACACACAAGGACACCTGAGGGTCTCCACTTTGAGAAGCAATGCTCTGAGGAACTTCCAAGCCGCTGACCCACTGCACTGTGGGTCAGTCACTGATCCACTGCACTGTGGGTCAGTCACTGATCCACTGCACTGTGGGTCAGTCACTGATCCACTGCACTGTGGGTCAGTCACTGACCCACTGCACTGTGGGTCAGTCACTGATCCACTGCACTGTGGGTTCACTGCAACTCCACTGTTCTGTCTCTTGTAAGTCCAGCTTCAGCTCTTTGGTCTTATTGACTTATTGACACAACAAGACACTTGGTTTGTACTGTGAGAGTTGTTTGAGAGTTTATAAATGGATATTTGATATAGTTTTGCTGTTGTTAACTTTGGCCGCCTAGTTGTTGTTTTTTTATTCTTCATTCGCTGTGAAGGAATGCAACACAAAATGTGTCCATAGATTGAAGGCTTCATGGAGTGAGTATTTGATAGAAAGAAAGTCATTTTGGGGGTGACATATATCCTTTAAATTAGCCACTATGCTGTGTGTGTGTGTGTGTGTGTGTGTGTGTGTGTGTGTGTGTGTGTGTGTGTGTGTGTGTGTGTGTGTGTGTGTGTGTGTGTGTGTGTGTGTGTGTGTGTGTGTGTGTGTGTGTGTGTGTGTGTGTGTGTGTGTGTGTGTGTGTGTGTGTGTGTGTGTGTGTGTGTGTGTGTGTGTGTGTGTGCCTTTGCTTACGCATGTGCTGTGCGTGTGCGCGTTTAGATGTGCCATTCCAGAAATTCACAGGCCCTGCCATTGGCAATTCCTGGGCAAATCAGTGGGAAATCCACACCTTTTCATGGAGAAGTGGGACATTTGCCAGGTGCGAAATGGTGGTAGGTGTGAAATGGTGTAAATTCAAACAAAGGCTAATCAGGCGCAAATAGGGGGGAAAACTGTGGCTTTTCAGGGGACTTTCAGGGAAAGATCAGGGAAGTGTGAAGTTCTGAAATGGCACATCTGTGTGTGTGTGTGTGTGCAGGTGTGACAGTAGCAAAATGGAGCATCATCTCCATGGTAACATGTTAACATATCAAGCCTGCTGTTTTCTGACGTTGTCACATTTATATGGCCCCCAGGAGCTGAAACATGACATGATATGAAATGGACCTCAATATAATCCATGTGGTATTTTGCTTCCACTTTGTTTATTATTTTCATTTTTATTTTAATTTTTTTTACAATTGTTGTAGGACATTACAAACAGATATCTTTAATGTTCATCCTCCCATCCGCGGAGAATATCGCAGAATATCCTATACGAAAAGAAAAAGACAAATACAATAAGTACAAAGAAAGAAAGAAAGAGAAAGAAAGAAAAGAGTACAAACGGAAATATACTTCCAAAGCAAAAATTCAACAGAATGCAAATAAAAACAGACCACTACTATTAAAGATGACACATTATCTCAGTGGGTGTAGTCCCCCTCCCCCATCTATGTAGTATTTCATCTAACTAATGAAGCAGTGACGGTACATCCACAGGGATGGACTCTGTGTGACCCTTTGGTCACTATGTTTCTAGGCCAGTGGTTCTCAACGGCCATGAGGATATTGCAAGTGGGCCCCACCATGTAATTACCGAAACACTTAAGATTTTGATGATAATGTAACAAAATTATACTGTGATAACAATAAACTAAAGTATACTACGTTAGTTTCACTGATTCAAGCCGGAACACAATCGATTGATTGGTCATTCAAATGTTCTGAAAAATGCACGCATCTGCCCACCAATTTGACCACTTAACGTTAAGTAGTCAGATACTCTTTCTTTCTTTCCCGTTTTCTCTTTCTTTAAGAAAGAATCTTATTATAAAATGTTTTTAGAGACTGGGAAGGGACCTTCAGTTCACTATTCACACAATATGAGATGTACTGTAAATGCAATCGAATGTCTTCGGACTCTGTTTAGAGCTCTCTCTCTCTCTCTCTCTCTCTCTCTCTCCCTCTCTCTGTCTCTGTCTCTGTCTGTCTCTCTCTCTCTCTCTCTCTGACACAAATATGCACCAGCTGACATGCAGTAAAGTGAGTAAGCAAGAGAGAAAGAAGCGGCTTAAAAAGGCACTTTTTCAATCAAACCATCTTGTCCTGCCGCGAGCAACAGCAGAGTGAGCAGCTGACATCTGATGTAAATGGTGCATTTGGTAAATGGTGCATTTATATAGCGCTTTTATCCAAAGCGCTTTACATACAGATTGTGCATTACATTCACCCATTCACACACACATTCATACACCGATGGCGGAGGAAACCATGCAAGGCACCAACCTGCTCACCGGGAGCAGTTAGGGGTTCAGTGTCTTGCTCGAGGACACTTCGACACTAACTCTGGGGGAGCCCGGGATCGAACTGGGAACCTCACGGTTCCCATCCGGCCGCTCTACCGGCCACTCTACCCCTGAGCCACTGCCGCCCTGATGTGTTTGTGGGCAATTGTTTGTGGGCCCTGTCCCGACCTGGCCGTCTCTGTGTGCACTTGATGCAGCAGAGATATTCCTCTCCTTAAAGCCCAGGAGTTGTTCATGCTTCTAGTTAATTTGAATGGTTCAGGACAGGCTAGTGTTGATATGGCGGGATGCTACATATCAAAGACAGTTAAGCCTGATTCAGACAATATTTAATGAGTACTGGTATCAGGATCATCTTGAATATCCTCACCAGCGTTCCTAACGAGAGTGTTTAGTGCCAGTGTTTGCTGTATATGAGCACAACTATGCCCAGAAAACATTCTGACATTGTTGCAGTTAAATATGTCTGGAAAAGAACCATGGTTTGTAAGTTTAACATAAGTCTTAAATAAGTGATTAAAACCAGGAAAGCACAACACGTAATATCACGATATTGCAAATTCAAATAAAAAAATGGCAGAACCATGGCAAAAATGTGTCGCATGCGTTTTGAGCTTGTTACCTTTGCTACCTTTGTGTGACACTCTAGTATGACGAAGGTGGGCATTCATTTACGAAAAAAACATCAAAAAGTTTAAATATGGAGATGCAAGGTTTCTGCCCGACAGTAACGATATCTAGTCTCATATCAGGGTATGGATATATTGCCCAGCCCTTTCTCCATCTCTCACTTCCTCTTTGCCTCTCTGGGTTGATATAGGAAGAGGATTGATTTTTTTAGAGCACTCTCTGGGTGCTATTGACCGCAGTATATATTAACGACCCACTCATATAACGGTCTACAGTATATACCCCATATCCGCTGTGTGTGTGTGTGTGTGTGCGCGCGTGCATGCATAATGGGTGTGGTCATAGGGCAACCCATAAGGGTGGTAATGGAAGCTCCAATAATATAGTGAACACACACACACACACACACACACACACACACACACACACACACACACACACACACACACACACACACACACACACACACACACACACACTTAAATGCACATTAGGGTTCCAATGGGGTGATCGGCAGGAGAGCACAACAGTTGAATATTTCATCACTTCAATTATTCAACGAGAGGGAGAGAGAGAGAGAGAGAGAGTAATGTTAAGGAGAGAGTAGTTTGTCGTTCTAATATTTGCTTCATCACTTAGATGTTTTCCCTGTTCCTGCCCATGAAGAAAGAGGGAGAAGGAAGAGAGAGGGAGGGGGTGAGAGGAGGGCTCAGAAGAGGAGAGAGGGGATTGGAGGGGAGAGGAGTTTCGATTGATTGATTGAATAATTTATTAAAGGACGACGTCACCGATGTTCAACCTATCTTCATAAAATAGGTCCTCACTAATACTCATGATAAAATGGTAAAAAAAAATCTACTCGGTCTGTGTCTCAGAGGAGGGCTGTGGACAGTTCAGAGTCCCGTCTACCAGTGACATCATCAATGGGGAATCCAAGCTAATAGAAACTGCAGGCTTTCTATTCCTGGAAAGTTGCAATGCAATAAAATAATCCATTGTTCTCGTGTTGATAAAGATCTAAATAAGAAATGTGAAATCTTGTTGGAAAAAAAAATCATGCCTAACGATGATGTCACTGGTAGACGGGTTTCTGGACTGTCCACAGCCCTCCTCTGAGACACAGACCAAGTAGAAAAAAATTGTACCATTTTATCATGAGTATTAGTGAGGGCCAATTATATGAAGATAGGTTGAAAATCGGTGAAGTCATCCTTTAACAGTTTGCAAAAAAGCACACAAAAACACAAAAAGCCCTCAGGGCTTGTTTCCAATGTGGTCCTATGTATATATGTAGGAGGAGAGAGGGAATAGCAGTAGAGAGGAGAGAGGGGATGGGAGGGGATCACTGGAGTTGAGTTCAGGTGAGGAGAGACGGAGGAGAAGAGAGGGCATGGGAGGGGAGGTGATAGAGGAGGAGGAGAGGAAATGGCAGGGGAGATGATAGAGAGGATGGGAGTAGACTAGAGAGAGGAGGAGAGAAAGGGGCTGGGAGGGGATAAGTGTAGGTGAGGTGAGGACGAGAGGCGATGAAGGATGGATACGGAGCCGTAAAGGAGACATGTCACTGCGGGAGGCGGTGATGATGAGTCTGCAGAGAGAGAGAGAGAGAGAGAGAGAGAGAGAGAGAGAGAGAGACGGAGGGAGAGAGGGTGGGAGGAGAAGTTAGACGAAGGGCAATGGAATTAAACCATTCAATCCGGGAACGCATCTGTGTCATTTTAGATTTATTTGTGGCTATTCAAAAATAGCAGATCTACAAACTCACAGCGCGGCTGTAGATCTGCTATTTTTGAAAAATCTTGAAAATGTGTGCAAATGTTTAAATATATATATATATGCGTTTTTAACAAAAATCTTTGTTTCTGGGGGTCCCTGGAACGAAATATTTTGAGATGGGGGGGGGGGGTCCGCGGACAAATACATATCATTTTGGGTGGTCCTTGACATGAAAAAGTTTGAGAACGACTGATATTATAGCAACATGAGTTTTTTTTTTACATTTGTAGAATCCCCAGAAGCAAAGATTTGAGTTAAAAATGTTTGCTTTAAAAAACACATATATAGATTTGCAAAAATGTTCACGATTAAGATCTACAAGCTTGTTGCGTGGCACTCGATGTCGCACTATGAGCTTGTAGATCTGTATAAAATAATGGTTATAGCCAAAAATCTAAAATGACACAGCTATGCGTTCCTGGACTGAATGGGTTAAAGACAGAGAGAAGAGAGAAGATTGAGAATGTAATGAAAGGAAAAGTAGAGATGAGGAAATTACAAGAGAAAATCAGGGACAGAGAGACAATGATGGATAGCTGAGAGAGAGAGAGAGAGCGAGTCAGAGGAATGGAGAGTCAGGGAAATGGAAGGAGTGTAAACACTGAAAGAGAGAGAGACTAAAGGGTGATTTATACTTAGTTGCCAGAAAATAGCGGACAAGATCAGCTATTTTCGAACGGGGGGCACCAACGCGCAACTATAAGAGATAACGGAGGTTTAACCCATTAAGACCGGGAACGCATCTGTGTGTCATTTTTTGATTTCTTTGGCTGTTCAAAAATAGCAGATATACAAGCTCATATTGCTATAAACTTGTAGACCGGGAACGCATCTGTGTCATTCTATGATTTGAGCTAAAAAGCATGATTTTACACTTTGGCTATTCAAAAATAGCAGATATACAAGCTCATAGCGCGTCACCGAGTGCCGTGCTACGAGCTTGTAGATCTGCTATTTTTGAAAAATCGTGAACATTTGTGCAAATCTTTGAATATATATTGTTTTAAAGCGAACATTTGTAACTCAAATCTTTGCTTCTGGGGGTCCCTGGAACAACATATTTTGAGATGGGGGTCCGCGGCCAAGTACATATAATTTTGGGGGTCCTTGACTTGAAAATGTTTGAGAACCACTGATATAGCAACACAAGTTTTTTCAATAAACTGTTAGGATTTAGAAGACATTTGTAGAACCCCCCAGAAGCAAAGATTTGAGTTACAAATGTTTGCTTTAAACTTTCTATTTTATTCGAAATGCTTGTAATTATGAGCTTGTATATCTGCTATTTTTGAATAGCCCAAATACATCTTGAAATGACACAGACGCGTTCCCGGTCTTAATGGGCTAAAGGGTACTTTTGTACTTGGCTGCGCTGCACTGCCACTGCAGCGCATCTTGAGCTTGTAGATCTGTTACTTGCGGTGCTTGACATGGCGCGCGACCAAGCATAAATCAGGCATTAGGGGGGGGGATAACAGATGGAGAGTCACATTCGGAACACTTTATTACTGTCCTACCGCAAGAGACGGAGAATTATAGAGAGAATCTGCACCAAGATTGCATTCCTGGGAAAGGAGACGGTGTAACCATAGCAACTGTAGCTGATTGTCACATGATGCGGAGGAGGGAGACACAGAGGGAGAGATGGAGGGATGAGAAAAAAGAGAGACAGAGAAGAGAAGGAAAAAGAGAGGAGGAGAGAGAGGAGTTGGAGGGATGACAGATGGAGAGAGAAAGAGAGAGAGAGAGAGAGAGAGACGGTAACGGCATTAAGTGGTGGTCGCGGAGAAAGAGTCACGACTGGATATGCATGAGCCTGACACATGTCATCCCTCGTGTGTGTGTGTGTGTGTGCGTGTGTGTGTGTGTGTGTGTGTGTGCGCGTGTGTGCGCGTGTGCGTCTGAAGTAGTCTCCTGAAGAGGGGGAGAGAGGATAGGTGGGTATGGCAGAGCAACGGAGACGAAGAGAGATTTTATTTAACATTTCATTGGTGTCGAGCAGAAACCTTGTATCTCTCAATAAATAGAACGTGCATGTGAGCCCGTCTTGCATCCTTCCATTTGGAGTGCCGCTTTTTCCACTTCTGTGGTATTTGAACTTACCGTACTCGTATCTCCATATTTCAACTTTTTATGCTTTTTCGTAGATTAATGAATGCCCTACTTCATCAGAGTGTCACACAAAAGTAGTGAAAATAGGCGATAGACTATTTTCAATAAATTATATCATTTTTTAAAATCCTATTATAATTCTAGTAAGCTCACGGTGGTAGGGTGGACTCTTGATCAAACTGCGCATGCGTCGTTGTGTGCCAGGTTTCGCGAGAATAACAAGCAGCGAGGTCTATGAAAACGAGGCCAAACCAAACGAACCCTATAACACCAACATTGGCCCTAAAGCGCTTACAATCGGCGGACATGGCAACACCGACGCCGACGCTACACCATAGACCCCGCCCACTCTCTACTGTGGAAACAAAGTAAACACTCCAGATTTTTTCCCCCACACACGATGCATATTAGCTCCATAAAGAACGGTTCTATGTCGTTCTCTTCCAGGATCGGGCGAACGTCCGCCAAGGCTCCGCTGTTTACCCTTTTGTATACATCGTATCTCAAAACTAATGGTAGATTCTAAACCGCACGGATGTTTAAGGTTTGGTCGGCTGCATAATATTTTAGGTCGCCAGCGAAACTACCCGTTTAAATCGCTTATTTAGTCAGCCTGTGGCCATGTTTCCCATTGGAGCCAAACCGGGAGCAGTACTGGCAGCGGACGTAGGGTTTTTTTTCGGGTTGAATGGGAAACATGGCCACAGGCTGACTACATAGCCTGAATAAATAAGTTTGCCACGGGACCCGGGGCGGGCGCCAAACTGCACATTTTGGCTGCTCATACTCCCCTACTGAAAATAGCTGATCTACAAGCTCACAACGATGCGATGCGTTGTGAAAATAGGGAGATGGAGAGAGAGAGAGAGGGACGGAGAGAATACTCAAATACCTTGAGTAAAAACACTTCACAGTACTGAAAATGAGTACAAATACTTAAAAGTACTGAAAATGAGTAAAAATACTTCTAGTTGAAAAACAAAGTACAAATACTTAAAGATTGATAAAAACACTAAAAATACCTAAAAGTTGAGAAAAACAGTAAAAATACTTAAAATAGGGGGGCGCCACCACGGGGCGCGCGCGGGGGAGAAACCGCGCCACAGGACGTGCATTAACCCCAACTTTGCAACTACTTTCGCCTGCGCCCTTCACCGGGTATGGTCTAGTAGTAATAAAACATGGACGGTTTTGGACAATCACGGTTTCCACCTACAGTAACACAGCGATATGCTTTGGCAATGTAGCCATGTTTCCCATCCTAATGAAGCCCATTTGAATTCAATCTAATTCAAAGGGTGAGTGCGTGCGTGAGTGTGTGCACGCGTGCACATTTGCAAGTGTTAATTCAGCAGTTCCAGAGTCAGACCTGACCAATATGTAAAAAAATATTTATTTAACAGGAAAGATAAACCTCTCTCTCTCTTATTCATGTATAATTTGTCAATGTGCAGTAGTTGAACAGTGCACATGCATCAGTCCAGACCATTCCAGCCTTTCTGTTCCACAGCAGGCTAAACTTCATTTCCCCTGATTTATTAAAGATAGAAGAGAAAGAGATGTACCACTCTGTCAAATCCTGAGTCTTAATTAAACTCTGAGAGTGTAAATTAAGGTGGCAGTAGCTCAGGAGGTAGAGCGGCTGTTTGGCAACTGAAAGGTTCCTGGCTCCTCCTGGCTTTGTGTCGAAAGTGTCCTCGAGCAAGACACTGAGCCTGAGCTGATATCGGTCCTCAATCATGTTGTCAAGTTGTGTGTGTTTGACATTGTAGCGCTGCATAAAGCAGAGGTTCAACTGAGGGTTAAGGTTAAGTGTCATGCACCGGAACTAGCAGATCTACAAGCTCACAACGTGTTGTAGCACGACACGTTGTGAGCTTGTAAATCTGCTATTTTCTGTGCGTGACACACCGCCGCATGGCCATAAGTAGTAGTAAGAAGTATTTTATGTTGGTGGTTCCCATGACAACCGAGGCTGCCAGGTGAACAGTTCAGGGTCATCTCTGTTGTTATACTAGCAACGTTGCTAGTATAATAGTATAGTATAGTAACCTTGTCAACTGATGTTGGACTCTGCTACTGTGAGGCAGCATGCACACACACACTCACACACACACACACACACACACACACACACACACACACACACACACACACACACACACACACACACACACACACACACACACACACTCTGACGCGCACGCAAACTTGATGTCTTCCAGTATGTTCCTTTAGACAGCATCCTTGGCCAGGGCTTGGGGGTTCTAAGTGTGCCTGTGGCCCCCTGCCCAGCACTTTAAACTGGGAGGCCTGGCAAAATCTGACTGGATACACACACACACACACACACACACACACACACACACACACACACACACACACACACACACACCATCTCTCTCTTTCTCAAGAACAAACACGCACACACCACACCACACACACA
Organism: Gymnoscopelus microlampas; assembly: GCF_963454915.1. NCBI lineage: Eukaryota > Metazoa > Chordata > Actinopteri > Myctophiformes > Myctophidae > Gymnoscopelus > Gymnoscopelus microlampas. The sequence continues at coordinate 19,838,051 of NC_139943.1, forward strand.
CACAGTCTCCATATACTGTATCAGCCTGTGTATGTGTGAGAGAGTGTTAAAAGTTATTTTTATTGTTATCGTTGCTGTCGGGCAGAAACCTCTTATCTCCACATTTTTCCGTAGATTAACACCCTACTTCATCATACCACAGCGTCATACAGAGGTATCAGAATAGAAGATCCACAAGCTCGAATACGCGGCACGTCTTGAGCTTGTTGATCTGCTATTTTTGTGCTATTTCTTTATTTGAATCCTGAAAAGTAACAATTTTGGATATACTGTATGAGGTTTCCACTTGACAGAGACGTTATACAACTAGGGGTGTGCCGATACACTAATTTCACGAAACGATACGATACGATATTTGGCTCACAACTTCGATACGATTTCGATACGATACGATACGCACTTTTTTTATTATGAAAATATATGGAGGAGAAAAAAAGAAAATGCAAACAAATAATTCTGTTTTTGCATTATTCAGACATGCAAACTTGTAGCTTTTCAGCTACAATAGCCGTTTTGAATCCAAATAGTATGACACCTGACCCGAAAAAAAAACATGTTGTCACTCTTTTCACTTCGGGGCCGTTTGCATGCCTGATTATTATGATTGTAAAAAAAAAAAAAAAAAAAAAAAAAAAATGTTTTTTTTTTTTTCAAAAACAATATTTTTTTTCCCCAAAACGATACATATCGTCGCGAAAACGTATCGCGATATATCGCGGGACGATATATCGGCACACCCCTATATACAACGTGTTTCTGCACAAAAGAGTGAAAACCACACCAAGGTCTTTCAGCCCAAGGAGCCCTTAGCTGAGAGAGAGATGAAGCAGGGACCCCCACTACATATTGTATGACATTGTGTTTCAGATTGAATGTTTTATAGATACTGTAGCTCCATAGACATGTTTGATAGCACTATTATCAGTGTTGTATACAGTATATGTTTTTTGTGTTTCTTTACACATTGCTTTTCTATTAATATGTTGAATTCAGTTACTACTTAAACCCTCAATACTTTGCTCTGTACTTGGTCTGCTCTTTTTCCCCCTGCACACCAAAACCCTTTGCCGCCAATAGCAGATCTATAAGCTTACGATGCGTCGCGCTGTGACACGCAGTGAGCTTGTAGATCTGCTATTTTCAGGCGAATGTTTCCACCAGAACAGGGATGCGAAGGTTCAAGTGGTTAATATAAAACGTAAAAGAGAATCCTATCACACAAAGATTTGTGTTGTAACTCAGAGGACCCCCTAGACTAGGTCCTGTACTCCCTTGTGGTCCTGGACCCCCTGTTGAAGACCCATGCACTAAAAATGTTTTAACCGCCTTTGTCCAAAGACACAATTGTACTTTTTACAGACAGTAAAGACCTTAAATATTGATATCAAATACACAATCACATCTTTATACAGTATAATATTATTTACAGGTATATACTGTATATATATATAGAAATCAAACAAAACAAGCTTAATATCACAGTACTTGTACTTCAGTAATCTGATCAGACAAACAGTATTATCCCTTACAAGGTTTCTGGAGCGAAAGTAGAATTAGCATTGTAGATTATCAGATGGATTTAAGTGATAAAAAAACGCAAAAAAGCATTGGCTTAATCAGCATGTCTTCCTCCGCCTCTATACTTGACCTGTCTTTGTCTCTTGAACACGCACATATACACGCACGCACACACACACACGCACGCACACACACACACACACACCCATGTAGTACATGTACATGTACACGCATGCAGTGCACGCACACACACTAAGTCAACAGAGACTTTGATTTGTCAGTGTGCTGTTGTTTTATTAATGTAATTGATCAGTCCTCCTCTGCTACCGCAGGCACAGCGCTGTCTCTTAGATTCATTTCAGCTCTCGTCGCCGTCTGCTGGAAACCTTGTATGACCAAAACTGTTCCTTTTTATCACTATAAAAACAAAATACGATAAAATAGTGAAAATGGCCGATCTACACGCTGTGAGCTTGTGGATCGGCTATTTTCACTAGTTTTTTTGTGGCACTCTTCTATGATGGAGTAGGGTGTTTAATTCATGAAAAAAACATAAAAAGTTCATTTATGGAGATACAAAGTCTCTGCCCCGACAGCAGTGGTCTGCTGTCTTGAATTAAGTAGATGAGGAGCGAGGGAGAGAAGAAAGGGGGAGGCGGAGAGAGAGGGAAGGACAAACACAGAGGATTGGATCACAAATCAATGTATTTGTCTTTGTTTGTAAAGCGGGACGAAACTGGATCTTCTTCTTCTCAAGCCAAAACGTTTAGAGTTTATAGTTATGGGAGCTGACTGTTGCGGCTGGCAAAAGAGTCTAACTTTTAATCAGATTAACCACAGTTTTAGCTGAGTGAGTACTCTAATTTCAAAACTATAACGCATTGCGTTACTTGAAAAGAATAATCTGATTACCGCCGCACGAATTTCGTGGAGGCCATGAAGGTCGTGTCCGTCGCAAACGCATTGAGAGCTTGTAGATAGGCTATGTTTGGTTATTTTGTTAAAGATTAGAGCATTTGATATGATGAAACTAGCAATATGTTTAGAGGCGTTTTCCATGAAACCCTAATGGTCTGGGATATTTCATAAAAGCAGAGGTTAAAGCCTGGCAGTTGGCGGTATGTAGCACAGCAGGAACAATATTAATAAAACATAATTTTTCATGCTGTGTTAATTGACTAGGCAACAGCGCTAGTGTGGGGGGGCTGCTCCTTACACACCGTTTCACAAATCGCATAATAAATAGGACTTGGCCATTACACATTTTCTTCAGTTTTGAGATTTTATTTTTAATCCATTTATATAACCTAAGGCCACAGTGGCCTTGATGCCCCGTCCGCACGCCCCAGTGTGTTAGCTGATTTTATTCTTTGCTTCTTTCCTGTCAATACGTTTTTTTTAGACACCAGCGTCTTGTTGAGATTCTGAATTCTGAAATACAGAGCTGTGTTTTTTTTGTTTGTTTTTTATGAAATCATCCTTAACCCTTGAATTCACTTCATTAAAGTCATTGTTTTTATTTGATGGCCTTGCTGCTGCCCTGGCATTTGGCCTTTTCATCCCTCAAAAGATTTACTGTACACCAAGTGGCCTTGACCCCTAAAACAATGAAATTCCAGGCCTGCTGATTGACGGCGTTAACTTAAAGGCGTTACACCCAACACTGAACATAGTTACCCTTCTTTGAATCTCTCAAGACAGATTCTGCTAACAGCAGAATGAATCTGTCAGCACCACTGCCTTAAACATGTAGTGTTGTTGTATTGATAGTAGGAACACACACGGAAGTACCCGGGAGGAAGTGGACTAAGAAAGGGGAGGAGCCAAACCGAGTTCCTGTTTGTACATAAAAAAAGGAGGTGCTGCCCCCAGAGGAAAAAACTTAAGGAGAGAAAAAAAATACCAATTATCTTTTTTACCGAATGGGTTCCTAGATTGCCCTTCATTATAATGGTCCTGTCATCCTGATAAAATCATCACACATAATGAGAAAATGTGAAAAATGTGCCCTGATTAAACTGGTTGTATTTGAACATAGTCCATCCATAGAGAGAGAGAGAGAGATGGGAGGAGGAGAGGAGTGATATTTTATCAGCAAGCAGAATGTTCCTCATAACACTGTTGTCATTAATGTTCAGGTCACTGTGTGCGTGTGCGCACTAAACAATGACATTGTTACATGTTCTTTTCTGAACTGGTGGCTCGAAGTCGAAATAGACAATTGTATGTGCGTGTGTGTGTGTGTGTGTGTGTGTGTGGGGGGGGCGGGGGAGTAAATTACTGTAGTGGATTTCATGGGGCATCCCTGGTTGGGTTCAAAGCTTAAATATAATGTCTCACTTTGTAGATACACATACACATTCATTCCATACCTTTGTACTTTTTACTCAAGTACATTTTGAAAGCGGGACGTCTACTTGTAACAGAGTATATCTACATTGCAGTAGTGATACTTTTACTTAAGTAAAACATGTGAGTACTTCTTCCATCACTGCTTAGTGCTTACCTACATGTTGATGTTCTCATCTGTGGATGGATGGATGGATAGATGGATGGATGGAAGGAAGGAAGGAAGGAAGGATGGATAGAGGGAGGCTTGATGTCTTGATGAATGACATCATTTGACTGTATGGTGTGATGATGAGACTATTGAGCAGAGAGTGGGGCAGTGAAGAGGGGAGGGGTGGTAGGTATTTTAACCCATTAAGGCCTGAGGTTCTACAAATGTTTTCTAAATCCTAACTCGCTTTAAAACAATATACATTCAAAGATTTGCACACATTTTCACGATTTTTCAAAAATAGCAGATCTACAAGCTCATAGCTTGTATATCTGCTATTTTTGAATAGCCAAAGTGTAAAATAATGCTTTTTAGCTCAAATCATAAAATGACACAGATGCGTTCCCGGTCTTAATGGGTTAAGGCCGATAGAGAAGACAGATGGACGGGATGATTGAGGGATAAATATACTAGGAGGACAAAGAGATGATTGCCTATTCACATTCAGGCTGCAGATATGATGCACAGTTGCACACAAATAATGTCTGTCTTTAGAGGACTATATAATCATGTGAATGTTACACACATACCATGCCGTTTTTTCAGCGTGTCACACATTAGGTCTAATAAGTAGTCGGTCGACCCGAATCGACCCATAAGTGTCCCCTTTGCGTCCATTTTTACACCGTTAAACTCTCAGAGTTAAAGGACGATAACGGTGTAAATACAATACAATTTAATACTGTTTATGAATTATGCATTTCTTTACTCCAGGGCTTTCTTTTATTTTCAGCTAGACTTCAAATAAACACTTTAAAATGCATGAAAACTCCAAACAATAGCAGCTCAATAAATTGTTTTGTACGCCTAAAGTATTGCCTATCTCAAACAAGTCCCTTCAACCCATTAAGACCAGGAACGTATCTGTGTCATTTTAGATTCTAGCTATAGCCATTTTTTTTTACTTTTTATACTTCGGCTATTCAAAAATAGCAGATCTACAAGCTCATAGCGCTTTAAGCTTGTAATCTGCTATTTAAAAAAAATCAGGAGCATTTGTGCAAATCTTTGAATATGTATATATATTTTTAATGTGAACATTTGTAACTCAAATCTTTGCTTCTGGGGGGTCCCTGGAACTAAATATTTTTGTATGGTGGTCGGCGGCCAAATTAATATCATTTTGGTGGTCACTGACATGAAAAAGTTTGAGCACCACTGATATAGAAACGTTTTTCAGAAACCTGTTAGGATTTAGAAGACATTTGTAGATGCGATTGAATGGGTTAATTGTCATACCATATGCGCAAATGAATGAAAAACATTAGCCTCCTCAAAGAACAACATAAGCTTTGTAAAATGCTCAGCAGTAAGGTCAAGGATACTGTGTGTTGCAGTCAATATGCTAAATATGCCAGACCACTGGTATGGCCCTTTAAATGAGCACAATTACTGTGTGTGTGTGTGTGTGTGTGTGTGTGTGTGTGTGTGTGTGTGTGTGTGTGTGTGTGTGTGTGTGTGTGTGTGTGTGTGTGTGTGTGTGTGTGTGTGTGTGTGTGTGTGTGTGTGTGTGTGTGTGTGTGTGTGTGTGTGTGTGCGCGCGTGCGGAGAGAAACGGATAGATGAGCAGACTATTAGGCGAATAAATTATGGGAGGAAGAATCACTCCAAGGCCGTGATCTTTGACCTTTGACATGCCTAGAAACGAGACACTATACCACTATGAGGGGAGAGCGAGGGGAGGGAGACGATAATGATATCACAGGAAGCAGGCACATTGGAAACCTCATACATTATGTCCAAAACGGTTACCTTTTTCAGAATTCATTGAGCTTGCAGATCGGCTATTTTTGCTACTTTGGTGTGACACTGGTAGTATGATGAAGCAATGGTATTAATTTACGGAAGTTAAAAACATGGGGATAAAAGCTTTTCCCGCCCCGACAGCAACGATGTTAATGTGAAATCCATAGAACAGGGTCTGGTTTCAGCAACTGAAAGAAACACTTCTGGTTTATTGAATTCAATATTCTGAGAAGGTTTTCGCTCAAGTCGAGTGATCTTTTTTTCTAATGCGGTGTCCTATTCACAAAGTTTCACACAGATCGTGTAGATGATGATTTTGTGCGTTCTATATTTATTTGTCCCTTTTTTTAAGTTTGCTCACTTCAGCTCGAGTGTCAAATAAGGCCCTGATTGCCATACAGTTCAAAACCACCAATCTAAAAAATAATTCTTCCAAATCATTTGAACCTGGCATCCCTATTTTGGGAATGGGTGATGTGTTGTCAACTTAGATCTGTTATTTTTGCAATTTTTGCGGTTAAAACGCACCGACTATCACTTTAACCCTTTAAGACCTGGAACGCATCGGTGTCACGTTTTGATTTGAGCTGAAAAGCATTATTTTACACTTTGGCTATTCAAAAATAGCAGATATACAAGCTCATAGCGCGGCACCGAGTGCCGCGCTACGAGCTTGTAGATCTGCTATTTTTGAAAAATCGTGAAAATGTGTGCAAATATTTGTATATATATATTGTGTTAAAGCGAACATTTTTAACTGAAATCTTTGCTTCTGGGGGTCCCTGGAACAAAATATTAAGGTTTGAGCACCACCTATATAGAGACATACGTTTTTTTCAGAATACTGTCGGGAATTAGAAGACATTTGTAGAAATGGCTTCAGGTCTTAATGGGTTAAAAACAGTATCCCTGAGTGTAGAGCTCTACCGTGTTACTATTCCTATCTTTGAAGTAAGCAGCACATTTCAAAGCTGGTGGTAAGGGAGGAGATGCTTTTTATGTGGACCTATTTGCTCCCGTGGGGGAAACTCAGTTTTCAGCTTTCAGGAGCAATTAGGGGTTAAGAGTATTGTTCAGGGATACACATCGACTTTTCTGGCCTGACCTGGAATCGTACCTGAGGACATCCAGGGGCCCTGGCTCCCCAGGCGGGGACTCACTAACCACTCAGCTATGGCCGCCCCTTATATGAACTGTGGAAGGTCACTGTTTCCAAGCCCTGAATGTCTCTCTGGAGACCATGGAGAATGCTCTAGGGGTGCAACAGATAATCTAAACTAATCTACTTAATCGATCATAAAAAAAAAGAACACAAATTCTAAATAGCAGAAATAGCCGAGCCACAAGCTCACAACGAGTCATATCACGACAGCCTTGTGAGCTTGTAGATCGGCTGTTTGTGCCCAATCCATTTAGTTGATTATAAAAATCTATAGAATAATCGATAGAATAATCGCTAATAAAATAATGGATAGTTGCATCCCTTGGATGCTCTTCCCCCTCTCAATTAGCTCTGAGGTTCTGTTAACCCATTCAATTCAGGAACGCATCTGTGTCATTTTAGATTTCTTTGGCTATTCAAAAATAGCAGATATACAAGCTCATAGCGCAGCACCGAGTGCTTGTAGATCTGCTATTTTTGAAAAATCTTAAAATTTGTGCATATCTTTGAATATATATTTCTTCAAGTGAACATTTGTAACTCAAATCTTTGCTTCTGGGGGTCCCCGTAACTAAATATTTAGATATGGTGGTCGGCGGCCAAATACATATCATTTTGGGGGTCCTTGACATGAAAAAGATCTGTGATGGACGGCCGTGCAGCTCCCAGGTGGGGCTGTGTGCTATTCTGATAAAGTGGTGTTGAAAGAGGCACATGTCTTACCAAACATTCCCTGATGTAAATACAAGTCGACACAAATGTGTGCGTGCGTGCGTGTGTGTGCATGACCACACACTGCAGCTGTCGGTACCACACCCACTTCCTGTGGAGACGAATCACAGCAATGGCACACATTGCTGGCGCTCTCCCTCTCTCACACACAGACATGCATACACACATCAGAATGCAGAAGTAAATACACCAGATATGCACATTTCATGGGTTTCTTGAAGGATGAAAAGAGGTGAGAGCGGAACCGAGAGATGATTCGTGACGAATGGAGCCAGAGAGAGGGAGAGGCGAGGATGTGAGATGGAGGGAGAGAGAGAGTGAATGAGAGAGGGATACAGTATGAAGAGGAACAGGAAACGTGATGCCAGTGTGGGAGGAGAGGGTGATGAGGACAGAGGGAGGGACAGATGGAGGAAAGGGTAGATAAGGGTCAACAAGTAAACGAGATGTACTGTAGTGTGTATACCTACAAAGTCAGAGGAAAGGAGATGGAACGGCATCGCTAGATGTTAACTGAGACATCAGAGAAAAGATGGAGATAAAGGAGGGTGGTATGCAGGGACAGATGGAGCGGTGGAAAAACTCACACAAAATGCAGCTGGATACATCAGTCAGTGTACATGAGGGTGTACACGACTGACCTAATGTAGACTGACCGTCATTCTACAGTACATGAGGGCAGTTCCAGTCTACATTAGGTTTGGTCTACTGTACATTAGAGTCTATATGTTCAGGTTCCCTTTGTCATTCACAACAGAAGTAGGGGAAGTACGGTTATAAAAAGGAAAAAATACGACCGTGCAAATAGACAGCAGGGAAAGTGCAGCCGTGTTGGGCTGCAAACATGGTGCAGTTAAGTGCGCCAGCACAGGTTATGTAACGCTGATAAGAATCTCATATAATGAGAAGTGCTGTGGAAGGCAGGGGGGGGATGGAAGAGGTGGGAGGCGGAAAGAAAGAAAGAAAGGAAGAAGGAGACAGACAGACAGACAGACATTGTTGTCAGGGTCTGGAATGGATCTCATGTGCATAGACTGGGATCATGTCTTTTTGTCTGATCTAGGCTAGAGCAACTATAAGTAACCTTGCGGTGGAACCCGCGGCGGAAACCAAGAGCACCGGTGCTCCTCCAAAATGATTCCCATCAGCCAGAGGCGTATTGATTTGTGTAGTTTAGTATACTTTTTTCGTTTCGTTTGTTATAATAATGGTTTGGTTTGGTACGTCCATCTTTTATTCTAACTTGTAGTACGTCTAGCAAAACTAAACTATTTTCTTTTAATTTGCATTATGTGGGGGAAAAAAACGAAAAATTCCCCCTTTTTTCTTTCTTGAGACCAGATCACGTGGGGCAGTTTGGAATGAAAACCAGGCTTTTCCTCTGTGTGGAAAGCCTGGTGATGCCAGATTAAGGTGTGCATGTGTCTTTGATAAGGGGGTCACTGTGTGGAGTGATTCAACATGGAATTCCCTGCAAGTATATTTTGTTTCCAGGTAATATTAGCCAAATCATGACTCACCGGCGCAAAAAATTGATCTGTTGACATTAAGTCATATATTAAACATCCTATCATGAAGGCATGGCACCAGGTCATGTCATGTCCCTTACACCGTTGGTTCTCAACCCCTGGGGGTCCGGCGACCCCCAGGGGTCCTTGGGGGCGTTCCACGGGGTCCCTAGCAAAAGTATTTAACATAGCATCAGCTTAACCACTTTATCCATTTATACATTGGCTATTCAAAAAAGTTGAATAATTTAGATTTTTTTAACCCCAAATGTTCTCTTCTGGGAGTTCCTTGTTGGCACAAAATATTTTCAGATGGGGGACGTTTATTCATAGATTTGCACAGCTCGTGACGTGCTATGAGCTTGTATATCTGCTATTTTTGAATAGCCAAAGTATAAAATATGGATAAAGTGACGCTATATAAAATAATTTGGTGGGGGACCTCCTGGAACTCCCTCGAGGACCCCTGGGGGTCCCCGGACCCCACTTTGAGAACCAATGCTGTAGTATACAGCATTGTTTAATTTTCATTGATAAAAAAATCATGAATTCTATGACGTACAGTAAGGGCAGGTAATATAAGATGTAAAGTGGTGTAAATCATAGCATACACTGTTGTATATTGTTACATTGATTGCCCTAGTTTGAGTGAGTTTGTATGAGTTTGATGCTATTGAGTTACACACCCTCTGGTGTTTTTTTTACATCCTTTGCTAGCGCATGGATTTTTGCAGTGTTGTCCTATCTATGCTATATTGTTGTAGTGCAGGAAATAGATACAGTACAAACTATGCGGATACACGTCAGAAAAATGTTTTGATGTTATATTGTTAACACCTCTTGGCCCAGTTTGATTGTGTTACACAGACGAGAATAGCCCTGTGCTGTATTTTTATCTTGCTGCCATCTTGTTGGGCCATTTTAGACACCGCTTTTAAACAAGTCATTTTATAATTCGGTCCTGTAGTGTTAAGTGTTACATTGCCTGACCCAGTTGAATGGATATGACCTAAAAGATTTTGGGTCACAACGAAACACAGCTGTGTCTCATTTGTACCCATAGTGTTGAAATTGTGAATGTGAATCCAAACATCAAAGTGTTTCAATGAAGGAGCATCCTCGCTGCAAATTCATTACTACAAAGTGGGTGCTGACATTTGAACTCTGCACAGATAGCAATAGTGTGTGTGTGTGTGTGTGTGTGTGTGTGTGTGTGTGTGTGTGTGTGTGTGTGTGTGTGTGTGTGTGTGTGTGTGTGTGTGTGTGTGTGTGTGTGTGTGTCACAGCTGTTGTGTCTTTGCCTAACAATGCTTTTGTTCATCACCTTTTTATTGAGCATAAAGAGACTAATGCTTGATGTGTCTGTCGTATGATGGCGTCAATCGCTGAAAATAGGCAGTCTACAAAGCTATTTTTGGCATGCAACATGTCATATGACAAAGTATAATTTGGGCTTAAAGGTGATGTGATATTATTTTGTCAAAATAACTGTTAAGTTGCTCTGTTCCCATAGCAATACTCTACAGTATATAGAGTGTTTGTTCAGTAGCAGGGGTCCGTCTCCTCATCTCTCAAGTACAGAACAGAAGTAACAGAACATAGATTTTCAGGTCAGGATACCAATTTCATCCAATCAAGAGAGAGAACTCAAACAGGATACAGGATAAACAAGTGAAATTGAAAGTGAGGAAACAAAAACAAAGAATGAGCACAATTGGAATTGGAACACTATACAATTGAAGTTGATAAATGGGTTCTCTCTCTTGACCGGGTGAAATTGGTGACCAAACTGAAAACGTATTTTCTGTTTATTAAAAAGCTCTGGAGACTCCTGTTACAGAACAAACAAGATTTACAAAACAATACAAAAAAAACACTTTTTGTAAAAAAAATATTACTAACAGCATCTTTTAAAAGCTAGTGAGGTTAGACCAGCTTCACTTTTAGAACAACCTGTCCTATTCCTGTCTCCTCTCATCTCTCCGTTCTCCTCTCACCTCTCCTGTCCTCTCCTCTCCCTCCTTGGTGTATGCCAGTGGTTCTTTTTATTGTCACATCACAGGTTTACAGGTATAAAACAGTGGGTGGTATTAGTTTTTGTGCAAGCTCCATCGTCTTTGTTATTTCCATATAAAGAGAAAGGGAAGAAGAAGAGGGGCATGGCGAGTAAGGGGAAGAGAGAGAAAGATCAATAAACAAGACATCACTCAGTCATGTACACCAGCTTGCTTTCTGTTTTCTCTGATTTGTCTCGCAGAATCTGGCAAAACTGCTAGTGGCTCCCCATTGGCTTAGACCTGTTGCTCATTTCTCTCGCAGAATCTGGCAACACTGTCATAGAGGTGTGTCTAGTACCATAGCTTGGGAGGATGAGACCGCCCGTTCAGAGTATGGGAAAGTATCCCCATTGGCTTAAAGGACAGCCAATGATGAAAAAATGTTGAGAAAGTGTTGGCTAGACCCAGTCTCTTCTTAGACCAGCGTGCTTTGCAAGCTGGTAAAAACAACAAAGTATCTCCATTTTTACACATAGTATATCTAACAGGTGCGGTGTGTACCTGAGGTTAAACATAAGGTGTGTATACTAAGTTGTCTTTTGACTTTGTCAGTGTTTCCAGAGGACACAGGCAGCTCCTCTGTCCCCAGGGCTCTTTACTGTACGGTACCTTCTCAGCCATGATGCTAACCTGCTGCCTCTCTCCTCTGGTGTCCTGCAGGCCGATGCTAAGATGGTGTGTGACGTGGTCAGCCGTATGGAGGACACGGAGCCTTACTCCCAGGAGCTGCTGGGCGCCATGATGCGTCTGTGGTCCGACGCCGGCATCCAGGAGTGCTTCAGCCGCGCCCGAGAGTACCAGCTCAACGACTCAGCACAATAGTACGTTCTCTGTGTGTGTGTGTGTGTGTGTGTGTGTGTGTGTGTGTGTGTACGTGCGTGCTTGTGTGTGTGTTTAGGACATTGGTTCTCAAAGTGGGGTCCGGGGACCCCCAGGGGTACTTGAGGGTGTTCCAGTGGGTACCCAGCGAAATGTGTAAATATATAGCATCAGAATAATTATGACCTTTTATACTTTGGCTATTCAAAAATAGCAGATATACAAGCTCATAGCGCGGCACCGAGTGCCGCGCTACGAGCTTGTAGATCTGCTATTTTTGAAAAATCGTGAAAATGTGTGCAAATCTTTGAATATATATATATTTTTAAGCGAACATTTGTAACTCAAATCTTTGCTTCTGGGGGTCCCTGGAACAAATTGTTTTTAGATGGGGGTCCGCGGCCAAATACATATCATTTTGGGGGTCCTTGACATGAAAAAGTTTGAGAACCACTGGTTTAGGAGGCAGGGGTGGGGGGGGGGAACAGCATTTTCCTATGGAGTTGAAGGCAAGGGGGGGGTCGGGTGGGGAGAGAGTCAGCGCACAGAAGTCAAGGCACAGACGGCTGTGTTTTTGACGGACAACGGATGCACGCTTACCAAAAAGAAACCTTGCCAAACAGTTGCGTGCATTAGTGCAAGATGAGGATAAAGGAAACATTCAGTCTAAATGTCCAGTTTGCTAATTCACAACTACTACCACTACTTTTGTATTTGAAACTTTAAATTTCTCTAAATATTATAAACTTTCACGACAGCCTAAGTACAAATATCATTTATGAAAAGGCTACAGTGAAGTCGGACTGAATGATTGAAATGTTTTTTTCTTGTTTTACTCTTGGTGTGGGGATTATCTGGCACATGTATGTACAGTATCTGTTATGAAAGGGAAATGAGTGAAACGGATATAGTCCTTGGGAAACCATAAACCATAAACCTACGTAGGCCTACATCTAAATGAGTTGCCATATTTACATTTCCTTACAAATTACAAATCCTTATAAGCTATATATTTCGTGGATGCATAGTAGCTGAAACTCCACAAGATATTCCTCTAACTTATTTAGTGAGAACATTGCTCCTCCTGCTGAGAGCATCTCAGCAGCCCCCCCCCCCCTGCGGTGGGGGGAGGGTCTATTTGGGAGAGATGGAAAGACAGGAAGTGTGTGTGGACTTCCCACTGCTTCTTATCATTAGCCTAGAGTAGCATGACATTGACGCACGCACGCACACACACACACACACACACACACACACACACACACACACACACACACACACACACACACACACGGCAATAAGAAATGTATGAAAGCAGCAGTGAGTATGATCACAGAGCAGCTGCTCTGACACACAGTCAATCACCATTAAAAGCACCCAGTCTGATCTACTATTTCCCAATGAAGGCTGAGAGAGAGAGAGAGAAAGGGAAGAGAGAGGGGGGGGCGAGAGCGAAAGAGAGAGGAAAGGAGATGGGAGTAGGAGGGTATATGTGAGTGAACAGAAGTGAATGAGTGAACGAGCGAGGGGGCAGATGAAGAGAGAGAGAGAGGGAGATATTAAATGGAATGTGTTGATGTATTACTGTCAAGAGTCATGTTTGTGTGTGCCTAGCTTACTGTAATTGTTCACCATACATCTTGTAGAATTGGAGGAAGTAATTCATTTATATTGCTGTCAGCACTATAGCTACAGTACACACTGTACACTGTTTATATTTTCAGGGTGCGAACTAACTGGCTAGCATTAAAATAAAGCAGTTCTCAGGTGTGGCTAGCATTACAGTTTGCTGCTTTAACACATTGATTGCCAAGATCGCATATATGCGTTCTTTCAAATCCATCGCTTGATTGCCGCAATTCAAAAGATCGCATATACTGTATGCGTTCTTTTGAATTTTCATTGTTTAATCTGTGATCGCGCTGTTCTGTGAATTTTTCATCATCAGTTTCGCTTTCTGTTTAGTTCACACTCACCGGGTTCCGGATTCATGACGCAGATTCCGTTTCCGGTTCTCGGAAGGCCTTTTTTAGGCATTTTAGGCGAGAATAGGGAAAACAAGGGAACCAGGAGACCTGGTACTGCCAGACCCCTAGTGGTTGAAATCTGAATGGCCGGACTTCGCATGACGTGTGTGCAGAGGAAAAGAGGGACAGACCGACCGGCCGACCGACCGACCGACAAAGCCTCATGTAGGCCGACCCCCTGGGTCTGGCAAACACGGTTTTTCACACGGTATAAAAAACTAACTGAGAGCTCCAGTTCTATTTTCTTTAGTCTGGATGACGAACAGCCATCGTCGTCGTGTATCACATAGAACTGAAGCCCGATCGGCAATCTGCGAAAACGGCACATCCGGTTATGACGTATGGACTGTTTGAGCCTGTTTGGGGGGGTCGAGCGAGTGAACGAGTGATCAAGGTGTCGATCTGCTGCTCTCTGCTGGTCGATCTGTCGCATGGGTTTAAAACCGCAGTCAGACAAAGTATTTGAATGAAAAATTACAAAATAACAAACACGAAAATCGCTGGCACAGGGGTGAGTACATTATGAATAACTCTGGCAGTAAATGTGTTAAACAGCGGACATTTTCATACATTTTACCTATATTCATTTACTCTGAAATACATTGAGGGCAGGATCATAATCTTCAGTGATGCCGAGATTACAGAAGGCATAACACAACAGTATCATAATATTGAAATAAGAACAGGATAAAACGGGTTGTGTGCTGTAAAAGCGAGCAAAGAACAGAGTATACACAATAAGACATCTTAATTAAAACAATGACACTTAAAAACATTAATCTTTATAAATATTGGATATTTAAAGTGCGTTGTAACTCATTCCAGTTATAGGGACTAGCGTTAAAACTAGTGTTGACCCTGGGGACAAGTAAGGAAATGTATGAGAGCGGGTTTGATATACTGAAGTATTCCAAATGAACAGTGATTAAATCTATTTATTTAACAGTGCTTTATAAATGTGGATATGTATGTACCAATGTTGGTGTTGTCTCGTAGAGAGAGGGGGACATGAAAGTAGACATGGTTAACGTCAGGACAGGCTGCTAGACTGTACACCAGTGTCCTAAACGTTTTTGCTCTTAAAAAAAAAAACTTTTGAAATGTACATATACACTATATTTTTTATGTACAGGAAACAAAAAAAAAGGTGATTTTTACTCGCGACCCATACAAATTGGTCCAAGACCTTGGTCAAATTGGTCAAATTGGATTTATGGTCAAATTGGTCCATGGATTTATGGAAACTGTACACAGGTGAGTCTGAAATAAATATGTAGATAATGGACATAAACAACAACTAGAGAGAGAGAGAGAGAGATGGAGTGTGTGGTTATGTTCTTCCTCATGAAGTCATCCATCACTGGAGATAAGGGGGGAGGGGGTTCCAAAGGTTACAAAACACATTCCTATCAACATTTAGATACATACACAATTAATGGGAACAACAACATTCACTCTGCACTGTGTGTGTGTGTGTACGCGCATGTGTGTACGTGCGTGTGCGCATTTAAGTAGTTGTCTGTTAAATGTCAAAACATTAAAGATTGATGCGTACTTCCTATTATGTTGTAACCTGTGGAGTGGAACGAGGTGACCAACCAATCAGCTGATAGGACAGATGTCATATGATCAGGACACATCTAATCTAGTGAATAGTGTGTGTGTGTGTGTGTGTGTGTGTGTGTGTGTGTGCGCGCGCTTGTGCACATGGATCTCATACATTATGACATCAGTAGTCTATGATTTATGGCTCCGGCAGTGGCTCAGGGGTAGAGTGGCCGGTAGAGCGGCCGGATGGGAACCGCGAGGGTCCCAGTTCGATCCCAGGCTCCCCCCAGAGTTAGTGTCGAAGTCCTTGAGCAAGACACTGAACCCCTAATTGCTCCCGATGAGCAGGTTGGTGCCTTGCATGGTTTCTTCTGCCATCGGTGTATGAATGTGTGTGTGAATGTAATGCACAATCTATGTAAAGAGCTTTGGATAAAAGCGCTATATAAATGCACCATTTAACATTTACCATATTTGGGCATGGTTTCAGCCTGATTAGAGCCCTGTTGACTTTCATTATGAAATTAATAAAAAAAAAAAAAGAAGCTACTTCATGGTGCTGATTAGTCCAGCGGTTTGCAAGATTAGCTCCGGAAAAACAGACTGACAAGACCCTCTTATAGACGAATAGACTCCCGCAGAGTCACACCGTAAAAAAAAAAATCTAGACCAGGCGTGTCCAAATTCCGGCCCGGGGCCCAATCGTGGCACATTTTATAAGTCAGCTTACTTCCTAAAAATCTATTATTTACGTGCCGCCAGTATTATACCTGTCATGTGAAATTCATACATTTAAATGTTGGTGTTTTGAAATGAACCATGGGGCAAATAGGCTATTTCTCAGTAGAATTTGTAAGGATAGCTAGCTGCTTGTTCCTTGTGTTGTTTGATTCTCAACATGGCAACAAAAGGCCATTTCGTATTTTATTTTATTTATTTTGTTTGCAGAGAAACTTTTCACACCTGGTTACATTTCGTCGGGTGGAAACCTTATATGTCCGAAACCGTTACTTTTCAGGATTCAAATTCAAAAGCATCAAAAGTAGCGATCGACAAGCTCAAAACCTGTCACTTTGCGCCGCGTTTCGATCTTGTGGATCTACTACTTTTGATGCTTTTGTGTGACGCTGTAGTATGATAAAGTAGGGCATTCATTTAAGAAAAAACAAAAATATGGATAAGATATTTATAGGATGCATAGGATGCCCGACAGCAACGATTTGGCTACACTACCATTTGATCAAAAGACAATTTGGACTGTAAATATAACAGCAATACAGTGCATGCATGTAAATAGAAAGGCTGAATTGTTTTTGTTTTGTTCACAGCATAGATGTTTGCTACGCTGCCGACAAAAGGCTATTGATATTGCACTGTAGTTTAATAAAATCATATTTTCATTTTCAAATATGGCCCCCTTTGAAAAAGTTAAGAAAGCCTGCTCTAGACATTTGGTGGTGTGGGTAAGAGGCCACGTAATGAATGTTATCTTCACGATCTTCCTAGAAGTGTTTGCGTGCGTGTGCCCACGTGTGTGACTGTCTGCATGAGTACACATGCATGAGTTTGTATGTATATAGAAAGCAGAATCTCTGTTCCATTGTTCTGCTAAAAGTAGTGCCTGAAGCCACCTGTCTTTCTAAATCTTTCTTTTTCTTTCTCTCTCTGAATATCTAACATGTCCTGACCTATTTACCACAATACACATACATTACACATGGAACATGCACACACTAATAACACATCATAGAACGTGTGTGCGCATGCACACACACACACACACACACACACACACACACACACACACACACACACACACACACACACACACACACACACACACACACACACACACACACACACACATACATCTTTCATCAACAAAATGAATACAGTACATACTATAATTATACAAATACCCTGTCATGCATGGCCAAATCTGCACACACACACACACACACACACACACACACACACACACACACACACACACACACACACACACACACACACACACACACACACACACACGTTTACATTTGTTGTTGTTGTGAAAATAGCCAATCTAGAAGCTCACAACGTGTCGCATCACAACACGTTGTGACCTTCTAGATCTGGTATTTCCACTACTTTTGTGTGACGCTCTTGTATGATGAAGTAGGGCATTCGTTTACGAAAAATAACATACAAAGTAGCAATATGGAGATTCAAGGTTTCTGCCTGACAGCAACGTCCGACATTATGCAGCCCACAGGCACAATAGTGCTGTCATCTTCAGCGGCTACTGGAGGCCAATACCAGAATGAACATGGCAACCATTTTGATTCATCTTGAGAGGTGTGTAATATTCTGTCTCCAGAGGAAGTGCACACTGCATGTCATTAGCAAGCATTGTGCGTATGCTATCTTAGAACTCTCTGCATTCGTGCCAGCCAGATGTCAAGGCAGTATTGAACCAGTAATGAATTCACTTCATTAAGAACAGACAAGAACGCAATGAATACACACTCAAGGGCAAAACACAAGGACACAATGTGAGTGTTAACCTCAAACAAAAACAAGCTGATTCTTGGTGAGGAATGTCAAAACATTTCTAGGTGAATAATTCAATGAACAACACTTAAGGGGATGCATGTCTCTTGAACACCTTCAGTGTACATTATTATGTTGGAATCGACTTTATTGTCACATCACAGGTTTACAGGTGTAAAACATTGGGTGTAATTTGTTTTTGTGCAAGTTTTATCGTTTTTGTTATTTCCATAAAAAGAGAACAGGAAGAAGAGCAAGGGGAAGAGAGACAAAGATCAATAAAAAAAAACAAAGTGTCTACATTTTTACACATCCTGTGCGGTATGTACCTGAGGTTAAACACAGGGTGTGTGAGCATAGCAGCAGAAATATACTGTGCATGATATGGACGTTAGTTAAGGTGCAAGAATAATAAATATCAGTGTGTTATACATGGGGTTAAGGTGCAGAGTATCAGTGCGTGTCAGGTTCGACCGCATAGCCCACATACGGTACCTTTCACTGGTATAATCCACTCCACATGTGCGCTGTGGACTTCTCTAGACTACTACTAAACATATTCAGAGACATTTTGGGAACTTCTGTACTACTACCACTGTGGATAGATACAGTAGTAGTTACACATAGGGTCATTAAGGTGTTTGCCGGGACTGTTTTGCACAATTTACAATTAATTCAGTCTTTCTGTCTGTCTGTCTGTCTGTCTGTCTGTCTGTCTGTCTGTCTGTCTGTCTCTCTCTCTCTCTCTCTCTCTCTCTCTCTCTCTCTCTCTCTCTCTCTCTCTCTCTCTCTCTCTCTCTCTCTCTCTCTCTCTCTCTCTCTCTCTCTCTCTCTCTCTCTCACACACACACATTGTTCCCCTCTGTGGCGTCTTCTCTCTTTCCTCCTGTCTCTCTGTCCCTTTTTTCAGTCACTAGTCATGTCATGTGTGCTTTGTGCCAGGCCCCCTGCCAAAAAGCCCCTCTCTCCCTTCTTTAACCCCACTCTCTCCCTGGCACGGGCCCAGGGCCTCAGTACCACCAGGCCATTAGCTGATGTTTATCACAAGTCATTACAATCAATCATCTCACACACAGACTGCAGTGTAGGACACTAAAAATAACACTGCATGTGTGAGAGAGAGAGTTGGAGAGTGTGTGTGTGTGTGTGTGTGTGTGTGTGTGTGTGTGTGTGTGTGTGTGTGTGTGTGTGTGTGTGTGTGTGTGTGTGTGTGTGTGTGTGTGTGTGTGTGTGTGTGTGTGTGTGTGTGTGTGTGCGTGCGTATGAAGGAATGTTGACATTGTGATGCTGAATATCACGGCTGGTCCGCAGAACCTTGTTAGCTTTCTATACTGGAAACAACACATATTTAATCTCTCTCTCTTATTCACATAAACACACACACAGGCATACATACAGTCTGGAGCACGGAAGCTCTGAAAATGATCAGAGGATAAAGCGGATGTGACGCCTCCTCCCCGCTTCCGTTTCGTCTTTACAGTCGCACATAATTAACCTAATAATATGAATCAAAATAAGCATATAGTTTGTGTGTCTTTTAGTGTATTATTATTATTATTATTATTTAGTGTGTTAGTTTTAGTGTAAAAATATTTTTAGATATATTTTCGTCAAAGGAAATGACAAACAGGTGACAGCTTCCGTTCAAGTGGATCCTTATTATGGCGGGGAAAAAGCCGTCCAAGTACACACGTACAACTCAGGTCCGTTTCACTAAGACTAGAGGGTTTAACCCATTAAGACCTGAGGCCAATTCTACAAATGTCTTTTCTTTGCTATATCAGTGTTGCTCAAACGTTTTCATGTCAAGGACCCCTAAAATGATATGTATTTGGCCACAGACCCCCATCTCAAAATATTTTGATCCAGGGACCCCCAGAAGCAAAGATTTGAGTTAAAAATGTTTGTTTAAAAAAAATACATAATCTACAAATCTTATTATATTCAAAGATTTGCACATACTGTTCAAGATTTTTCAAAAACAGCAGATATACAAGCTGATAGCGCGGCACGAAGTGACGCGCTATGAGCTTGTATATCTGCTATTTTTGAATAGCCAAAGAATAAAATAATGGTTAAAGTGGTTACACAGATGCTGTCTCAGTTTAAATTTTAATGGGTTAAGTGGGTAATTTTACTGTGTGTGAAGATGTGAACTGGCACGGTTTACTTCCAGAGCACACACAAGCTACACATTTACGACTAGGTCACATATTATCTTGGTAGGAAAAGTATTCCAAATCACCAGAATGAATGTCTACATCTACTATTACTCTGCTGCTAAAAGTCTGGGGACGACCCCAGTTTCTTATTTTAGAATTTCAGTATTTACGTTTTTTTTTCCTGATTGTGAAGACTGATGGCCGAGAGAGATTATATTGAGGGAGGAAGAGAGAGAGAGGGGGGGAGAGAGAGAGAGAGCAGAAATGTCATTCTTCAGGCATAATCACTGGAACATTCCATCTCGTCCTCTGTGATTAAATGTTAAACGGTGCATTTATATAGCGCCTTTATCCAGGGCGCTTTACAATGTGCATTACATTCCCCCCGTTCACACACACATTCATACAACGACGGCGGAGGAAAACTGCTCACCGGGAGCAATTAGGGGTTCAGTGTCCTGCTCAAGGACACTTTGACACTCTGGGTCGAGCCCGGGATCGAATTGGAAATCTTTCCGGTTACCAAGACGCCGCTCCACCTCCTCAGCCACTGCCGCCCCTGATTATGCCAAGCTCACTCCCGGCACACTTAGTATTCATAATGGCCGATGCAACCAGGACATGACTCGTCAGCCATACATAATAAGTCGTTTATTAAAAATGTATTTGATTAAGACATTTCCAGCATGTCACAGACCAATGGCTTTAAACCTTTTTGTAACGGGAACCAAGCTCTCAGAATAGTGGTACCACAGACAGAGAAAGATCACCTTTCAATTTCAAATAGAAAAGTCCCCCAGTTTGATGTGTAGAGTCAGATTACTTCAATGGCACTCACCTTTGCTGAATAGTACTACAGTAATTATAAAGCAGTGGTACCCACACATTTTCATAGTGGGGCCGGGGGGTACACTTAGTTTTTTTTATTTATTCAGAAAATTGATAAATTGTATGAAAGGCAAAAACCTAGATACTTGCGACCCAGTAACACTGTGCTACAGTCATCAACATCTCATTCTGTGTATTTGTGACAGAGGAATCATTCTAACTTATTATTACCTGTTTTGTTGTCACGTTGACTGAACACACGTGCAGCGGGAATTGAACCTAGCTCTGACTATGTTTCGGTCCTTTGTTTTTTGTTGTTTTTTCCTTTGTGACTGGGATGGTCAGTTTAACCACTCTAAACTGCCATGACATCCAATAAAATGATATTCTAAGCTACACTACGCTACACACATCACACACATCAGGATCAGTACTTCTATAATAGCTGCAGTAGTTGTGTGAAACATGGCACAACAACACATACTTGACACAAAGACTTTGTGTCAATCCTCCTTCCAACCTCCTCATTAGAGCATCCACCTCTCTGCCCAGCACTCTGCCTCAGGCCTGCCCTCTGTCTTTCCATCCACCATCTGTCTCCTCCCATTACCTGGGGATCTGCCCTATACACTGCTCACTGTCAGTCAACCTCTCTCTCTCTCTCTCTCTCTCTCTCTCTCTCTCTCTCTCTCCAGTTCAGTTTTTTCCCTGCCTCTCACTCTCTCTTTTACTCTCTTGTTGTCTTGTATCCTCCGACTGCTTTTCTTTTCTGTCCAATCAAACACAAGCATGTGTGCTTGTGCAGTCTGCTTCTTGCTGCCCAATATCTCAAAACACTGTTCTCTCTCCTCTCAGTAGAAATTACAATCCACAATTGCTTTCTTTTGAATGTCTAGCACTGATTTGATGGATGAATGGATGGGTGGCTGTGTGGGTGGGTAAGATAATGCAGGGATGGAAAGTACTGGCAAGCTAGCCAGATGTATGGAGGATCAGGAGGAGACGCTGTTGGGGGCTCGTCCGAGGACGACCTAAGAGAGACGGGGAAATTCAGTTTCAGCTCAGCTGATGGCTGGTCAGATGGTCATAAGGAGAGCTGGGGGTGGGGGGGGGGTGTTAGGGGTTAAGTGTCTTGCTCGAGTACACTTAGACACGTATGCTGGGCAGGCATGGAAGGATGGATGGAATGAAGGAAGGATAGTTGGGGGGAGCATTGTTACTCATAGCGGTGCTGTGTCCTCTTTTTTTGTTTTTGGTAATTTGCCCTCCTCATTAAATAGGAGCTCCCTGTCCACCAATCAATATCTTTCAAACTCCAGTGTGGTTTTCCCCTGATTTATCATTTACAATTTACTTAATTTACTTACCGGTAAGTGAATTGCAAGGGGCAACTGTCTACACAAACATCCCTTTTAATAAAATGATATGGAAATGCAAACCGGACGAGAATTGAATCTCCCTTTCCAGGCCAGTGCCTAAATAATGTCTAATTTATGCTCTGTCGTAGCACGAAAATAGCCCATCTGTAAGCTCACAAGCTGTGAGCTTGTAGATTGCCAGTTCTTCGGCAGAGGACACCATCATACCATGAAGCATAATACATCAGGCTTAACTCCAATAGATTCAACTTTCTCTTCCAGAACACATCTCGGTGCTTGTTTGCGCAGCATTTTTAAAGCTTGTTTACTCTCCAGCCCGTCTGGAATATCATGGAGATGGGCCACTATTTACCACACTTCTTCTTTATTTGGCAGACCAGAAGCAGCGGAGACGAGTATTTGATGTGGTGCATTCCATTACGAATGACCGCTGCAAAGATTCATAATAAGAAATAAGAAGCGCTCTCAAATACCTGGGTATTTATCTGGATGGATGAAATTATGAAAATGCAGTGGGAGAAAGAGTCTAAATAAGATACAAACCCAGTAAAGTTTAAGTTTGTTTTCACCAGTCAAGTCAAATTTATTCATATACCACATCTTAGTATAATAGCACAGTTACCGTAGACTTTTTTTTCCCTTCTTCTTTTTTTTTCCATTTTTTGCACAATACAACAAAAACAGCCAACAACAACAACATAACAAAAACAGATTGTGCAAGTGAGATTGAAAAACCCAGTGTGGTTTATAAAGTTGATCTGCCCTCATTTCACATCAACAATACAGATAGAAAAGTAACACTCCGAAAATAATTAGCACCATAGTACAACAAAGCAAGAGAAACTCAGCGCAACACCACAAAAGGAAACGACTCAGCTCTAGAAGGTTCAAGGAAGCACCTTTACGGGTCCATTTGGTTCCATTTAGAAACTCAGAATGAAATTAGCACTGAGATTTATACTGTGTAATACCATGCATGCGATGCGAGAGTGCGGTCAAATGCGGTGAATCGCTGCTCTCCACACTATCCTATTTAACATCCGGGTCTTGAGCTCCAATGGTGGAAAATAACTAAAAGTACATTTACTTGTTTAAATGTTGAGGTATTTTTACTTTATTGGAGTATTTCCAATTTTCATTATTTTTTACTTCTACTCCACTACATCTCGGATCCAAATATTGTACTTTTTACTCCACTACATTTATTTTAAAACTTAAGTTATAGTTACTTTGTAGATTTTGATTATTGTTACAAAGCATACATTAACCACCTCAGCCTTATATATATATATATATATATATATATATTTCGGCCATTTGAAAACAGTAGATCTACAAGCTCACAATGGGTTGCGATGCTATCTGCTATTTTCAAAAGATTTGTATACATTTGAAAACTTGTGAAGTGGGACATTCTGCATAATGAGAACTTTTATTTTTGGTACTTTAAGTACATTTTTATGTCAATAATTTTGTACTTTTACTCAAGTACATTTTGAATTCCGGACTTTCACTTGTAACAGAGTATTTCTACATTGCAGTATTGGTACTTTTACTTAAGTGAAAAATGTGAGTACTTTTCCACCACTGTTGAGCTCTACAGTGTTACTGTAGCTAAGTTGTCGCACCGCAGTGCATCTACGTAAGCACTGGAGCGCTTCTTGCCTTTCCTGGCTTTGCCCTTCGGTTGGCTCCCATAGTGTCAGTTTGCTTGCCATTAGTTCCGGGTGCCTGACTCGGTGCCCTCCATGCCAGCCTCATCCTTCTCTCTCTGACTTTGTCAAGTGACCTGTGGTAGGTCCCCGTAGAGGACCACATTTCTGATGTGGTCCGTCCATGTGACACCTAGTGTAGGGCTGTCACCATTAAAAAAATAAATTTGATTAATTGTCACTTAGGCTTCGTAATAAAAAAAATGCACAGGGCAGATATGACAAATAACTGAAATATACAAAGAAATTATTGACATATTTAATATTTTTTATAAATGTAAAGAAATAGCTGATATAGAAATAATAGCTTTGTGACGCTTGTAAGCTTGTAGATCTGATATTTCTGTTTTTTTTATATTTGAAAATGTGTGAAAATCTTTCAACATGGAAACGGTTATGTAAAAGTAATTGCGATTATCTAAAATAATTGCGATTAGACGATTATGTAATAATTGTGACAGGCCTACCCTAGTGCTGTTCGTAGCGTTCTTGTGTTGACTCCATCCAGGGCCCTTTTCCTGTTGTGCTGTGAGGGTCCATGTCTCAGCCCCATGCAGCAGTATGCAGTTCCACATGAACACTGCTGTCAGCTGGATTGACCTGTGTGTGTGTGTGTGTGTGTGTGTGTGTGTGTGTGTGTGTGTGTGTGTGTGTGTGTGTGTGTGTGTGTGTGTGTGTGTGTGTGTGTGTGTGTGTGTGTGTGTGTGTGTGTGTGTGTGTGTGTGTGTGTGTGTGTGTGTGTGTGTGTGTGTGTGTGTGTGTGTGTGTGTGTGTGTGTGTGTAGCTACCTAGACAGCCTCGACCGGATCGGGGCGCCAGACTACCAGCCCACAGAGCAGGATATTCTGAGGACCAGAGTGAAGACCACAGGCATCGTCGAAACGCACTTCACCTTCAAAAACCTGCACTTCAGGTCAGTATACACACACACACACACACACACACACACACACACGTTTGTACTTGTTGTCAGGACATCAACAATGTAGGGCGGTGATTTTATGCATGCCATTTTTACAATTTCTTGCCATTTTTAAGCCTATAAAGCTGAAAAATAGCAGATCTACAAGCACACGTGAGCTTGTAGATCAGCTATTTTTTGGGTGCACGACAAATCAGATCCCTGGGGGTCCCCGGACCCCACTTTGAGAACCAATCCTATACACTTTACCTGTGGGGACATTTGTTCCTGACAAGTATAGTAATACAAACACACACATACATTTTGCACATTTCCACACACATGCAGGTGCATGTGTGCACTCGTGAACCTGTGTATGCTAGAGCATTGGTTCTCAAAGTGGGGTCCGGGGACCCCCAGGGGTACTTGAGGGGGTTCCAGGGGGTCCCCAGCTAAATGATGGATAGGAACCAAATGGACCCTTATGGGTCTGTAACTCTACAGACCCAACATTGATATATCAAATATGAATTGGGGTCCCAATAAATGCCAATTTAGGGTCCCAATAAAATATAAATGGCATTAAATGGGGGTCCGTAGCCTAATGGATGTCAAAGTGGGGGTCCTTTGAAGTTAAAATGGTTGAGAATCACTGCTATAGAGCCGTAAAAACCTTCTCTTATGGGGGTCCCTGGCTTATCTTTTGAAATGGGGGTCCGCGGGCTAATAAGTGTCAATTTGGGGGTCCTTGGCATGAAAAGGTTTGAGAACCACTGTGCTAGAGGTACATACAGTACATACAATACTGTTCATGCAGACCTACACTCACATGCGCGCACATTTCGGTTCACGTGTGTCACAATTTACAAAAGCCATTCGTTGTCCTTATATACTGTATCTGCTTCTGTTATTGACAGCTACAGTACATAGTGTACTACAGGGCTCAGTTGTACATACTGTATACTATACCCATCATAAACTTTGTCTCTGTCAGAGGGGGGGGAAACCTTGTAGAGTACTGTATGTCCAAAACCCATTCTTTTTAACCCATTGAGACCTGAAGCCGATTCTACATGTCTCCTAAATCCCAACAGTTTTCTGAAAAACGTATGTTTCTATATCAGTGGTGCTCAATATTTTTCATGTCAAGGACCTATAAAAATTATATGTATTTGGCCGCGGACCCCCATCAAAATATTTTGTTCCAGGGACCCCCCAGGAGCAAAGATTTGAGTTAAAAATGTTAAAAAATATATATATTCAAAGATTTGCACACATTTTCACACATTTTCAAAAATAGCAGATCTACAAGCTTGTAGCGCGGCACTCGGTGCCGCGCTATGAGCTTGTATATCTGCTATTTTTGAATAGCCCAAAGTGTAAAATAATGCTTTTTAGCTAAAATCTAAAAATGACACAGTTCCAGGTCTTAATGGGTTAAGAAATGGGGGGAAATAACATGTGTTCCCACCCAGTGGATCCAATGTAGTTATTTTAGTCACAAGCTCTTTTTAATTTGTTCAATATTTATAAGACCCACAGACAGAATGAACCACTTTCACTTTAAAAATGTTCCGAAAATAGCAGATGTGCTGTGAGCGTGTACATTTTCGCTACTTTTGCGCTACACAGCACGATGAAGTCGTTAATGGCATTCAATAACCGGGGGAGAAAAAAACATATAAAAAGTTGAAATATGGAGATACAAGGTTTCTATCCGACAGACAGTGACGACTTAATGATGGGGATTCATTTCTTTGATGTCAACCCACCTTTCTGTCTACCACCAGCTTGGTTAAAGCAGTTAATTGTATGAATTTGGAGCTCGATATAAACCGAGTGTCTTCATTTGTGTATCTCTGCCATTTTAATGAGATCTGATTCAATTACAACCAAGAGCTGTAATGAGAGGGAGAGGAGCATGAGAGTGTGACAGAGTGAGATAGAAAGAGTTGTAAGTACACCGTCAAAATCCACAGTGTTCATTTAACCCATTAAGACCGGGAACGCATCTGTGTGTCATTTTTTTTATTTCTTTGGCTATTCAAAAATAGCAGATATACAAGCTCATAGCATGGCACCGAGGGCCACGCTATGAGCTTGTCGATCTGCTATTTTTGGGAAAAATCGTGGGTCTTCGAATATTTTTAACTCAAATCTTTGCTTCTGGGCATTCTACGAATGTCTTCTAAATTTTTTTTTTTGAAAAAACGTATGTTGCTATAATATCAGTGGTTCTCAAAAATGATATATATTTGGCCGTGGACCCCCATCTCAAAATATTTTGTTCCAGGTACCCCCAGAAGTTGTAACAGAGTTAAAAAAGTTCGCTTTAAAAAAAAAATATTAAAATAGTCAATTTTTTTCTAAAATAGCAGATCTACAAGTTCATAGCGCGGCACTCGGTGCCGTGCTATGAGCTTGTATATCTGCTATTTTTGAATAACCCAAGAAATCTTAAAATGACACACGGATGCGTTCCCGGATTGAATGGGTTAACTCCCAGGGTGTAACAAATGAACCCACAGGTCCAGGGCATAATACTGCGGATTTTACTCTGTGCCATATTTCTGCCTGCGCTTGCTTTGAAGCTCTCGCTTGTACTGTGCACGCGCACACACATGTGCAGATACATGCTCATATTCAGTATATACACTACACACACACACACACACACCCTTGCGCATGCACACACACACACAGCCAAAACTGAAGTGGTTAATGACCCATAGATAGCAATTATGTTACAATATTAGGTGTTTGCAGTATTATTATTATTTGACAAGTGATTTCTCGCTTTCTCTCTCTCTCTCTCTCTCTCTCTCTCTCTCTCTCTCTCTCTCTCTCTCTCTCTCTCTCTCTCTCTCTCTCTCTCTCTCTCTCTCCCTCTTTCTGTATATCCACAGTACAACCATCTTTCCCACACATGCACTGTCAGCAGAGTTGATCTGAAACAGGCACTGTGTGTGTGTGTGTGTGTGTGTGTGTGTGTGTGTGTGTGTGTGTGTGTGTGTGTGTGTGTGTGTGTGTGTGTGTGTGTGTGTGTGTGTGTGTGTGTGTGTGTGTGTGTGTGTGTGTGTGTGTGTGTGTGTGTGTGTGTGTGTGTGTGTGCGTGCGCGTGGTTGCGTGCGTGGTTGTGTGTAATGAATTCCATACCTCATACATATCACACTGTCTATTTCTATTCTCTCCTTCTCTCTCTCTCCCTTGCACACATACTGTACACACACACACACAGAGAGAGAAGATTTTATTAGATTTCCTTGCAGTGTATCATAAGCGGACAAATAGACAAATATACACACACAACACAAATAACACAAACGCGTGTGCACTGCACACACACTCACACACCATTTAAACAACCAGAAAAAATGGTTTTGTTTTGGTGACTGATGCTCTGCCCCGTTATTGTTCTGGTTCAGTAGGCGTTGTTTTTATTATGAAAAGCTATAAATTGATGTCAGTGTCAGCTCCATTACTATTACTGGCAGAGAATGCTGTGTGTGTGTGTGTGTGGGTGTGTGTGTGTGTGTGTGTGTGTGTGTGTGTGTGTGTGTGTGTGTGTGTGTGTGTGTGTGTGTGTGTGTGTGTGTGTGTGTGTGTGTGTGTGTGTGTGTGTGTGTGTGTGTGTGTGTGTGTGTGTGTGTGTGTGTGTGTGTGTGTGTGTGTGTGTGTGTGTGTGTGTGTGTGTGGGAGGCTCTGGGCTCTTGTGCCGTAACACAGTAGATTCCTGTCCGTCCCTCAACAGGGGAAGTCATTTCGGCCAGCCAAAATGTTTTGATGCTTGAGAAGAAAAGCACACGCTGACCAGTAAGGCATGATGAACAGGGAGTCCGTCATTAACCCGTTAAGACCGGGAACGCATCTGTGTCACTGTAGATTTCTTTGGCTACTCAAAAATAGCAGATATACAAGCTCGTAGTGCGGCACCGAGGTCCGCACTACGAGGTTGTAGATCTGCTATTTATTTATTTTTTAATTGTGAAAATGTGTGCAAATCTTGCAGGGAAATCGATGTCCCTGGAACAAAATATTTTGAGATGGGGGGGGGGGACAAAAGTGGACAAAAGGATATCATTTTGGGTGGTCCTTGACATGAAAAAAAGCACTGAGAAGCACTGATATTATAGCAACATACGTTTTTTTTCCGAAGATATTTGTAGAATCCCCAGAAAGAAGATTTGAGTTAAAAATGTTCGCTTTAAAAAACATACGTATACATTCAAAGATTTGCAAAAAAAAATCACAATTTTTCAAAAAGAAATGCTGATGCTTGAAGAGCATGAGCTTGTAGATCTGCTATTTTTGAATAGCCCAAGTATAAGATGGTTAAAATCTAAAATGACTGATGCTTTCCCGGTCTTAATGGGTTAATAGGAAATGAACCCAGATGCAGGACCCCTGGGTGTGAAGCGAAGGGAACTCTGAAGGGGTTTATTTGGCAATACTGACCGGCTCCCTGTTCATTATCCTGCTGTTATTGCATGGCTACTTCCTAAATAAGGGAAGCCCGAAGACAGGCCAATTGTGTCCGTACAGACCAGTGGTTCCCAAACTTTTTAGCTCGAGACCCAAAAGACAAAGTTTTATGTCTGAAAATAGCCGATCTACAAGCTCACAACATGTCGCAATGCAACGTGTCGTGAGCTTGTAGATCTGCTGTTTTCAATACTTATTAAAAGTATTTTTTCCCTCTAATTAATGGATTATTATTATTTTTTTATTTTTTTGATAAACGTTTGAATTTGTTTTTAACGTGTAAAACAATATTTTGGGAATCTTTTGAAATAATCGTAATTGAAAACAAAATGTAGGAAACAAAAAATAAAGGGGTATTTACTACTCCACAAAGCCGGATGCACCGGCTTTGTGGATTTGAACCCCCAGACTCCATGGTGGTGGTGGACAGCTACTTTTACCACTGCGCCACCCGAGTGCCCTACTACTACTACTACTGTACACATCGTCCAGGTGTAGGGAGATGAAACAACGAGGGGATGATACTGTACATACAGTAGTGGTTAATGTGCATTAACCACATACGTGCTCTGTGCCATGCTGCAGGCTCTTTGATGTGGGAGGTCAGAGGTCAGAGAGGAAGAAGTGGATCCACTGTTTCGAGGACGTGACGGCCATCATATTCTGCGTGGCGCTCAGCGGGTACGACCAGGTGCTGCACGAGGACGAAACCACGGTAAGACACACACACTCTCTCTCTCTCTCTCTCTAAGCAAGGACTGTACTGTACACACACTTACACCCCACAAACATTACCTTCTCGGCTGCTTATGTTGTATTATTTATATTATATTTTATATGATCTACATCTATTCTTTGTCTTTCTATGAAGAGTAAACAGAGAAAGCCATACTGTTTTGCCTTCAAACTTGCATAATGTGTCATTCTATCTTGTGACAAACAGTATTCCCTCTGGAATTCCTCCTGACTTGTGTTATCCTTCCGGTGTTCTTTTGAGTGGCATTAAAAAGTCTTATTAAAAGGACTTTCAGAAACCCTGTGTTTGTAGCAACAGAGTATACTTTTAAACTGCTACACTGCAATGTGTTCCATTACTTTGTGCAAATTGTGCATAATACATTTTCACCTTTGCTTTATGAGCAGTGAGAGGGTCAGAAAAGGTTAGGAATAATAACATCCAGGTAAATTTTAAACCCACTTGTGGGTTTGTCCGCAGTACTCTCTACCTGCATTTCAGACTTTAAATATACCCAGGCAATGCGAAGGACGGAAGTCAAATAGATTTTTGGGATCATAACATCTGCATAAAACCCACTCATGAAAGATGATGTACGGAAAAGAATAAGGAGTCTGCGCTATCTAAGCGAAAGATACTGACGTCTGAAGCAAATGAGCTGATTTACATGTGGAGTGCGAGACGCCACGTTCGGAGCTAATTTTATACCACTTGAAGTGGTTCCCATGGGTATAGCAGGCTGGGAAATCATGTACACAGAAAATAATCTCTAGTGTTAATTTAACTCTGAAGAGCGTACAAATGGAACCAAATGGACCTGTACGGGTCCATTTGGTTCCATCTGTACACTCTTCGGAGTTCAAGTTAGCTGTTGTTTGTGCAGATGCCATCCAATCTCCCTCTCAGCGTGAAGCACCACGACGGTACAGCTGCAAACTCTGTCTGAAACTGAATTAGTATCTCCTCCATGCCTCCCAATTAGCTTATTAGAACAGTATGTTTTTTGAACGCTGACCAACACCAAGAGGCAAGGAGGCTTGAATTTCAAAGAACAAGTATTTTATTACAGGGAAGTAAACATTGGCAGGGGAGGGGAGTAAAGCAATCAACTTAAATCTGGGGTGTTAATCTCCGGAGGTTGCTGTCCGACTGATGCATCCCTCACCCAGGAGAATGAGCCTCTGACTGGGCCTTGTTGGCATGATGGTGAAATGCAGCGAGATTCTGCCAAGGCTCGGAAAAGACGCGCTGTGATTGACCAGTAGTCACTTTGAGTGGCAGTTGGGGCAAATGCTCACATGATTTACGATTCTGTGCCTATCGGTACATAACTCGGTTCGGCACTGCAACTCGCTCACTTTGGCTCGCTCAGTGGTGCCTGTCATGGCTCAAGTTCGCTTGAGGCGGCGCGCCTCCGACGCGGTCCAAAACTATACTTTATTGGCCAAAAAAAATTGTCTGCGGTTGTCGGAAAAAGAGTGCTGGCAGCAGGATTCGATCACGAGGGGTTGGGGTCGGCAGTCCAATGCCCAGCGAGGCCACCAGACCAGTTAAGACCTTGTTTTCTCGTTTTTGCATTCAGCCAATCGCAATGCAGGCAGGGCGGGGCTTGGTAGAATCTCGCTGTAGAAAAATATCACGCTGCTGGCTGGCTTCAGTTTTATCCCTGGCTGATCAGAACACAGGTGTCGTCACTTGCTTGATTAGACATAATTTCAGACTGATTGAGGAGGTACCGGGGAATGTACCGCCCCTCAATCACTCTAAGGGTCCTAAGGGTCAGAGAGCTCCACCTACCACTGGGAGGACGCATGTCAGGGCAAGCCCACAGTGTCACTCCACAATGTGTTTACCTTAAACACTTCAACTACAGTTAAACAGCAAAAACAGCTAAACTTCTCTTCTATTTGTATCTTAGGTCAAAGTCAATATCATAAAGTAAACTGAATGTGTACTTGGGGGGAGGTCAAATAACATTACAACGTTACAGTCAATAGCAGACATCAGGATAATGACCCACTTGTATACTGATACCTGTAATACCACCAGGTCCTGTGTATTGACCTTATCAGGTCAATACACAGTCAAATCCTCCGTTAAAGCTATACTGCGCAACGTTCATTCCAGTGGTCTTATTTTGGCGACACCTGCCTGTAGCTCAATGTCATTGCAGCGTTTGTCGATAGGGAAGGAATGGTGAAAGATTTATGTGTTTGCGAATATTTGGAACAGTATTTATTAACGGTAAACTACGTAAATGAATACATTTCTATTTTGACGAATGGCAGTGTCTGTGCCAAAATGGGTCCATTTTCTAGACTCTCAGAGCACTGTGTATTGTGTGTACTATTATTGTAGGCTGTAGGGTTTCAGGTCTTGGTATAGAATTGATACGGTATGTGAGCATTGTTGTGCGCGCATGCACGTGCGTGCGTGCACACACACACACACACACATTCATTTTCATTCTACCTTGCTTATCTTACTTTTGTCCTAAGGACCCTTCCTTCACAGGCATTTACACACACACACACACACACACACACACACACACACACACACACACACACACTCACTCACCTTGCCAACGTGTTCTATTCTTATCTGCTTCCTCTCTGAAACACTATGAGCCTAAACACACACCTACACGCTGCTGCATACAAGTACAAACACACCCTGTTCCGCTTCTCTGTGCTCTGGGTGTAAACGGTGGTTGAAGTGCTTCATCTTCTTGCCCTCCAGACATCTCTTTCAGCACTGCTGGGTGAGTGAGTGTGTGTGTGTGAGTGTCTGTGCATGTTTGTATGACTGGGGAGTAGGCCTGTCACCATCATGAAATTTTACTTTACGATTAATTGTCACACAAATAATTGTTATTATGACCGGGAAAGCATCTGTATCATTTTAGATTTTACCTATATAATTTATATTTAGCAATACGTTTTTCAGAAATCTCTTAGGATTTAGAATTAGAAGGCATTTCGGTTTTGTAAAAAAGATACCACAGGGCAGATATGTCAAATAACATAAATATACAAAGACATTACTACTGGAAATAGCCAATCTTAAAGCTCACAACGTGTTCGGCTGTTTCCACTATTTTCTGAAAATGTATGAACATTTTTGAAAAAAGGAAACTATTATGCTGATAAGCAAAGATAATTGTGATTATCTGAAATAATTGCGATTTAGGTGATTATGTGATAATTGTGACAGGCCTCATGGGGGGTGATGGGGGGTGTTCTCTTCCATTTGTTTTTCCGTTCCTGCTCGCTGGCTCCTCCCACTCCTCCTGTCGCTCTCGCCATCGACTGTCCTCTCTAACCAATCAGCAATCAGATCTTCTACAGAAGCTCCGCCCGCAGACAGGTATGAAACCTCCGGATAGGTCCATGTACTCACAGTTTACTCACACCATGTACTGTAGGTTGTTTACAGTGGAAAGCAGAGAGAAAGAGAGAGAGAGGCACTGCTTTCAAGTTGTTGTTATTATAAAGAAGCTTTGACGTTTAGAATTTCAGCCAGTTGTCCTTCACAAAGCATTAGCCACCAAGTGCAACATACAGAACCTAGCATACAGCGCATTGATTGCTACGTTTTTTTCTCACTATTAATTCCAAGAATAGCTGATCTACGAACTCACACACAAAACAAGAGTCGCCTTGTGACGACAAAAAAAACAATGTATCATTACCAGAAGCACTTGTTTTGCCGTTTAGCCTTGTTTAATTAATTAATTATGAACCAACAAGTGCCTCAGGCTGGGTGGCATCTACCAACACCGGGTTCCAGGAGGAATTGTAATGAATGATGCTTGGAAACCCTTATGTGACTGATGCTCAATTAAACCCTATATACTTAGTAGACCGGAGTCCTCCAGGGATCTATGCTAGTCCCTCTCCCTTTTCCCCCTCTACACCAAATATGTTTGCCAAGCATAGCTCAAAACGCGTCGCATCGCATTGCGACAATTTGTGAGCTTGTAGATCTACTGTTCTTACAGAATGTTTTGTTTTGCCTCAGAATAGGGACACTAGGGTTCATATGGTTGAATAAAGTGACAACTGCTTAGTGAAGGACAACACCAGCATGTAAATGAAAATGTTCCTTTAATCTGTAGTTGAAAATTACAACTTGAAACAACTTACAGAAGTTTAGCTTTTTAGTCTTTAGTTTATTTAGCAATGCTGCTAATTTAATAATGACGGGTTTCATCCCCCCCCCC
>NC_139943.1:19875184-19932684 GCF_963454915.1 Gymnoscopelus microlampas
CCTGTGTGAATGTGTGTGCCTATGTGAGGGAACACAAAGAACTAAGAAACGAAGAGCGCTAGCGAGAGATAGGCAAATCAAGTGGGTGTGAGAAAGCATTTCTGAGAAAAGCAGACGGCACTGGACTGTGGGAAAGAAAGAATTAGGATTCCAGATCAGTTTCCTCGCTTCTCTCTCCTCTATTAGTTCCTCGTCCTTGTTCACAAGCATTTGGCTAGACAGTACATGCCCGTTCTCATCAAGCTGCAACTGAAGCACTCAGACAATGCAAAGTGGTTCTACAAGCTGACAGCGAATACAGTGGAAGCAACACTGAGGCCAAATGGGAGGTTTATTGAATGGTTACATTTGGGCAGTTTTTTCAGGAGTTAATGCCCTATTTTATATCTCGTCGTGTGGCAATTTTGTGCAAAATTAGCAAAAAAAAATAGCTACTCTGCAGTATGTGCAAGATCTGCTATTTTCACTAATTCCAAGGATTTTATTCCAAAGAGCTTGTGACTAAATAATAGCTTTGTTGGATCGATTGGAACAAATGTTATTTTTTTCCGTTTCCTGAAATGTTCCTGAAACGGTTTAGGACATCAACACGACATCAACAAAATCATAGCTCAACTCAACTTTATTTGTATAGCCCTTAATCACTGTTACTGTCTCAAATGGCTTTACAGGCCCATATTTTATACAGGAACCAAATGACCCCCCTGTCCTTAGACCCTCAATCAGGCCCGGCAACCACAGTGATTTTATCACGCAGTGCGAGGTGTTGTGACCTTGTAGTTCGGCTATTTTCACAATATTTATCTGTGGAACCGAGTGAAACTAAATGTAATGCCTACAATTCCAAGTGCTTGTCAGGTTGGCGGGTCCCAAGTTTAAATATGATTATTTTGGGGGGGGTCCCCAGTTCAAATATGATTATTTTGGTTTTTGGGGGGGTCGTGGCCTGAAAGATTTGGGAACCCTGGCCATAGATCAAAACTGCAGATGTCACTTCAGACACTGTTCCTATTGAAACACTAGCCAGTTGAGCAGTCTTTATGACTCAGTCACTGAGGCTCCTGACATCCGTGCCCCAATAATAAACCCTCCTTAATAATTCATAGTCACTTCTTTTCCTCTTGATCCAAAATAGAGGTCAGCTCATTACTTTAATGCATGCCCCCAGTGCATGATGGGATATGAATTGCTTAGTTGCATCATGCCTTTATACTTTTCATTGGTTCAATATTTATTAAAAAACCACAGAAACACTTTCAATTTGAACATTTTCAAAGATTGCAGATCTACAAGCTCACAGCGTAGTAGTACTGACATTGTTTAGTTATTATGTAGTGCCGTCATTTTAGATCAGTGTTGCTCCAACATTAACATCACATGTCACTCAAAGCTGAGAAATTATAACATGCTGCATACATACAGTACAGATATTAAAAATGAGAATCGTACTGTAAAGCAATGGTTCTCAACCTGGGGTCCAGGGACCCCCAGGGGTCTTTGAGGGGGCTACAAGGGCGACCGGCCCTTTCCCACCGGATCGCTGTAACTTGGCGACGCCCTTAGTCACTTCCCAGACTCAGTTCTGCCTTGTTGAATTAACCCTAACCCTAACCGTATTCCTAACTTTAACCACAGTAAAACTATGCCTAACCGTATCTTGTCTTTAACCTCAGTAAAACTATGCCTAACCGTATCTTGTCTTTAACCTCAGTAAAACTATGCCTAACCGTATTCTTAACTTTAACCTCAGCAAAACTACAGTATGCCTAAACGTATTCTTAACTTTAACCTCAGCAAAACTACAGTATGCCTAAACGTATTCTTAACTTTAACCTCAGCAAAACTATGCCTAACCGTATCCTAACTTTAACCTCAGTAAAACTATGCCTAACCGTATTCTTAACTTTAACCTCAGTAAAACTATGCCTAAAGCTAACCTTAACTCTAACCTTAACCTCAGTAAAACTATGCCTAAAGCTAACCTTAACCTCAATAAAACTATGCCTAAACCTAACCTTAACGTTAACCCTAACCTTAACCTCAGTAAAACTATGCCTAAACCTAACCTTAACCCTAACCTTAACCTAAAAAAAAAGTAGCGCTTTGTCGGAGAAAAGAAAATTCTCCCCGTGTGATTCGATACAGGGAGGTTGGGACTGAAAGTGATCACTGCAGCACGTTACCAAGGCAGCTGGTGAAACAAGATTTCAGGAGTTATTTCAATGTGCCTTTCAGTAATACGCTGGGCGGTGGTATCCCTCTGGAAAGTGGCTCCGAGGCCGTCGCCAAGTTACAGCGATACGTTGGGAGAGGACCGTTCCCAGATTAATTATTGATATAGTTATGGGGGGGGGGGGGGGCACTCACTACTGAATCAGCCAGTGCTACACCGACTGTCCCATCCTCTCGGGCTAAACTCCACAACTTATTTGTGCTCGGCAATGCAGTGTTGAATCAAGTCTATGTTATTGCAATTCCAAGTGGGGTTGCAGTGAACATTTAATGATTGCTTAGCTTTTGTTTAGCTGTGTCCCTTTGTAAAAAAAAAAGAATTGATATCGATCTATAGTGTAACACCCCTTTAGTAGTGCTTCATCGTCATTTTATTGGTTGAAATTGGTGAGTACCTGTCGATGTAAGCACGCATTACATTTTAGTTTGACAGGGAGTAATTAAGATGGGAATTAAGATGGGAATTGATTATTTTTTTGTCCCCATTATGACCATGGATATGCTCTAAAAGTGTGAAAAGCTTATTTTTAATTTCAGCTCGTCTTTCACACTAAGGACTTTATAGTATAGATCGGGGTCCCAGATAATAACAGATCTTATCAAAATGTGTCTGTGGCACTGGCACAGCGCATGTCAAAATCGGGGCTCCTTAAAAAGGTTGAGAACCACTGTCAAGAGTGTGGATTTAATTGCCAATCATAAAAGCCTTCATTATTCTCTAACTCTCTGTCTCTTTTCTCCCCAGGTCCAGGGGATCCCAGTTCCAGTTATTCGGACGGTATGGCCTACATTAGATCTCAGTACGAGAGGAAAAACAAATCATCTAGTAAAGAAGTCTACTCCCACGAGACCTGTGCCACAGACACCGGAAACATCCAGTTTGTCTTTGACGCCGTCACCGATGTCATCATAGCCACGAACCTCAGAGGGTGTGGCTTGTACTGATGATGATGTCACAATATTGGCCAATGCGGGGGGGTGCAGATCATGGGGTATATATAGCCAGGTGTCAACGATGTCATCACGTGGTCTGTTAGTGATGATGAGGTTATCAGTATGCACACCTTACATGATGGACAATACCTCTGTTTGGCCAATGAGTGACTCTGTTTATTGTTTGTTTTTGTTAACCCATTCAATCCGGGAACGCATACTGTGTCATTTTAAGATTTCTTTAGGCTATTAAAAAATAGCAGATATACAAGCTCATAGTGCGGCACCGAGTGCCGCTTGTAGATCTGCTATTTTGTTGTGAAAATGTGTAAAAATGTGTGCAAAATCTACTTCTACAGTATATATTCACATTTTTAACTGTTTGCTTCTGGGGGGGGGGGGTCCCTGGAACAAAAATATTTTACAGATTTGAGTTGAAAATGTTAGCCTTACAACATATATATATACAAAGATTTGCACACATTTTCCACGATAAAAAAAAAAAAATGCAGATCTACAAGCTCATACGCGCTATGAGCTTGTAGATCTGCTGTTTTTGAATAGCCAAAGAAGTCTTAAAATGACACCGATGCTTTCCCGGTCTTAATGGATTAAGTGACTCACTCGTTCACTGGCACTTTGGTTGGATCCCCGTCTCTCACCTGATTTTGCAATCCATCCAATCATCCATCCTTCCATCCATCCATTTATCCAATCTAACGCGGTCGTTCTCAACCTTTTCTGGATCAGGGCCCGCACTTTAAAATCTCGAAAGTGTTGCCAGGCCCACCCATCCCAGCACTTAATACGGCATCCTATTTACCGGTATCACAATGAAAAGCTTTTTTTTTTTTAAAGGTTGAAATCTTTTTTTCACATAAATTATTTTATATTAGTGTTATATTATAAATAAAGTATTTGTGTTGTGCCAATTATTTGGGGGCCCGCTTGCAGTATCCTCGCGGCCCACCAGTGAGCCCCGGCCCACAGGTTGAGAATCGCTGATCTATTGGTCCCATTTTTGCCATTTCTATGCTGCCCCCCCCCCCCCCCCCCTCCTCATCCTCCTCTTTGTCACGCTGAGACACTTTTATTCTATTGTCCTGCTAGTGCCTTGTAGCTTATTTAGCCTTCAAAACCCTCTGAGTGGGA
Source organism: Gymnoscopelus microlampas (assembly GCF_963454915.1). Taxonomy (NCBI): domain Eukaryota; kingdom Metazoa; phylum Chordata; class Actinopteri; order Myctophiformes; family Myctophidae; genus Gymnoscopelus; species Gymnoscopelus microlampas. The sequence continues at coordinate 19,879,502 of NC_139943.1, forward strand.
TTTTTTTTTAAAGATTTGCCAAATTGGCAATGAGATGCCAAATTCTGTTTCCACACAGTACCGTACCAGGTGCATCCATGGCTAATCCATATTTATATCAGAGAAAATGTCAGAAAGTCTAGTTCCCCTAGAGGTAGCCAGCAACTCATTTAAACAGGCCTTGTATTTTTGGAAGGGCCATCTGTTGTTGCAGGTGGGAGGTAAACCTTGTATCTCCAATTTTGCCATTTTTTCAAATACAGGAAAAATGAACAGAAGGTTGGAGCACTATGTAGAACTAGAATCAACATAACTTATGTGGCCGTAACGGTGGTCTCCATAAATGTGTTATGCTAGGACACACTTTTGTTACCACTTTTGTCATTCAAATCTACCATAGCAATCTCAATAGCAACACTTACACAAATGCAAATTACTGCTGTAAAATTGTATAAAGTGTACTTTGTACTTAAAGTAATCTCCAAATCATTTTGGGTTGAGTTTGTTTTCCGATTTTGTCATTTGAAGTGGAAGTGGAAACCTGAGACATGAATCTATTAGCATTTGAAGATTATCACATCCAAACCAACAAGACCTACCATAATTGGGAATTAATGCTCTGTACCTGGCAAATGAATGTGTGATTGAATGTTTCTCTTCATCTGACGGACATGGCTGTACTGTTGTTGACCCCTGGCCCTAATGCAAAGAATGACATGAAGCAGATGATTCCGGGTCTGAGAAGATTGAGAAAGATGAAGAAGATCTGCCTCAGGCACTCTGAGGCAGGCTCACTGTGAGGTGTGTCTGGTTGAACATTATGATAGAACAGGACATATTAAAAGTGTCCATCCTGTACAGTAAAATCGTTTAATTGAACTCGGAGTGTAAAATGAACCTGTAAGGTCATCTCAGAGTTAAACTAGAAAAAGTGCTCTTCGGAGAACAGGTCTCCGACAGGACAGGTAGGTTATTTTTCTAAATTTGCCAATCAGGATGGAATATGAAAAATCGGACAGATCCGTCTTGATCACGTGACTATTGAGATGATGTGTACCGATTTGCGTGATGTTTGGACAAAGGACTTGGACTGTAGGAGTAATATAAAATATAATGTATAATATAATAAGCCAATGTGAAAAGGAGGGCATTTGTTCTTCAGTGTAGTGGGAATGTGCGTGCAAAGTTTCACCGCAATGGGACGCTGCGTTAATGATTTGAGGCATTTTCCGTTTTGATCACATGACTATAGAGATCATGCGTACCGATTTAGGTGATATTTGAATGAAATCTGAAGGAGTAATATAAAAAAAAGTTGTTTTACATACGTCGACCTCCTGGTGGCTCAAGGACCCCCCCCCCCCCCAATTAATATGTATTTGGCCGCCAACCCCCATCTGATTTTCTGCCAGGGACCCCCAAACACGATTTGTGGTGTTAAAATTAAAATAGCAGATCTACAAGCTCACAATGCGTCACAATGTGACGCGTTGAGCTTATTGGCTATTTACAAGCTTATGTATATAGGTTTAAAGTGGTTTTGGATGCTGTATCAACACATTTTTGAACCACTGCTCCAGTGTGGCCATGGAGAAGGGAGAAGCAGAGACATGAGTTCAGCTTTGTGGTTACAGTTTATATACACTATACTGTTCCTATGTTATATACTGTCTCACGCAATGATGTTTTTATGGCATGTAAAAGGAGAGATGTCTAAAAATGGGTCTGTCTGTCTGTCGTGTCTGTTTGGGGCTAATCTCGCAAATCGCTTGACTGATCAGTGCCAATTCTCTTCTGCACGCTGCCAGTGGGCCAAGGAATTCGCAGATGTTTTCTATTTTTTGAAATATTATTTTGTATAATGGAAGTTAATAGGGTTTGGACCTGGCTGTAACCATTCTGCATTATGAGTGCTCTCTACTTTTGGTACTTTAAGTACATTTGATACCAATACTTTTGCACTTTAACTCAAGTAAATCTTTAATACCAGACTTTTACTTTTACTTTACTTGAGTGTTTCTACATTGCACAATTGATACTTTTACTCAAGTAAAAACATTTAGTACTTTTTTCCACCACTGGTAATAGATGACTTGCGTCACATACTGGCCACATGAAGTCTGAGATCTACATGCGAGCCACACCGTTATTAGACTTGTTTTATTGTTATTGCTGCAGTTTGACTCACTGGTTCAGACATAAATAAGGTAAATACACTCATGGGGGAAATGTTTACGATACCTAGCCAAATGCTTGCACTTCTAGGATTTTATAGCTTTGTACCAATTATTTTCAGTATCACAGAAAATGTATCTGAATGTTTAAGCACATGCACCTTGTGTCCTTGCTCTGAGTATTACATATCATTTATACATATAATAATCGGCCAACATTCAGCAAAGACATTTGGTGGAGAGGGGAAAAAAGGGACCAGTACAGACCCTTGAGCGACCCCGCTCAACGAAGTATATAGTGTTCAAATCATAGACTGTATAAAAAGAATGGGCAACGTGACGCCATTGGTTTCTACAGACAGTAAATGAAGCCGATTGTTCAGCAATTTCAAATCCGCCATCTTTCAATATCGTGTCATATCGCGTCCTATCCTGCAGAATGCCACCAGACTGGTTGAGTAGCTTCTCAATCAAGAGTGGGGAATGAATGCTATTGGTTGTGTAGCTTGTCAATCAAATCATCCCGCCCCTCCTAGAGCATAACCTACTTTATCACCATTTAAAATAAATGGGACCATAGTTTACCAAAATGCATATCATGATAATTGAAAGGAGACTTTAAACTAGTGACTGGAAGCATATAGTATTAATGACAATTTCTATTAAGGTAATAAAATCTAGTCTAAAGTTAGTCAAAAACCCATCCGCTTGCGTTAAGACAAATTCTTTCTGACACCAGCAGGGGTAAAACAGCAAAACTACAGGCCATTCATATGAACTGTCTCTTCCGTATTAGCCTCAATGTAAAACTTTCAAGTTGGGCCCTTGGTTCAAATGGTAATATTTTCTTCAACACAGCTGTTTCTGTAAGTCTAGTAAATATTATTTACTTTCTGTACAAAATGTGCCACAGTATAGTAGTTAATCTAAAGCTTCAATTTCATTTTAATCTAAAGCTATTATACTGCTATTATAGCTATTGGTAAATGACATTTTGTATTTGAAACAAAATGTAGCTGCTCGGAAATCTTAATAGAAGTCTCAAGTAGTCAAATGATACTTAGGATGTGATCATTACTATAATTGTTATAAGAAGCAATTATAATAATGATACAGGATTCTCAAGAGAACAGATTGCAACATATCAGAGGGGATATTACTGTAATTACTGTATTATGAATGCATTTTGTCATTAGTTGTAATACTTCACTCCATTGCTCAGTACTGTATATAAATTGACAGCACATACTATAGCCAGTTAACCTATTAAAACCTGAGAAACCTGAGTGGTTCTCAAACTTTTTCATGTCCAAGGACCCCAAAAATTAAGTATGTATTTGGCCGCCGGCCGCCATCTCAAAATATTTTGATCCAGAAGTAAATATTTGAATTAAAAATGTTCACTTCAAAAAATATATCATTCAAAGATTTGCAAACATTTTCACGATTTTTCAAGATTAACAGATCTACAAGCTCATAGTGCGGCACGAAGTGGCGCTATGAGCGTGTATATCTGTTATTTTTAATAGCCAAAGTATAAAATAATGCTTTTTAGCTCAAATCTAAAATGATACTTTCACGGTTTTAATGGGTTAAGAGTGCTGCCATGTCTTGTTTTGAGGAAATCTATAGAATTTCCTTGACAAATCTGTAGCAATTGTGTAACATTGGATCTCACACATGCCTGAGAGATAGTGGCCTTTCCACTTTAGAACGTTTTTTTTATGCCTCTGCTGGTGGACAGCCGGCGGTCGGAGTCTTCAGATCTTATGTCCATATGCCCGTCCATCTGTATTTCCCTTCCAACCTCGTAAATATGATATCACAGGAACGCCTTGAGTGAATTTCTTGACATTTGGCATAAGTGTCCACTTTGGCTTAATTAAAACCGGGAAAGCTTCTGTCATTTTTAGATTTTTGCGTTGGCTATTCAAAAATAGCTGATATTCAAGAGGCTGAACTGATTAGATGTAGGTGCTCGAAGGTCACGGTCACTGTGACCTCACAAAACATGTTCCTTTTAACCCATTAAGACCTGAGGCCAATTCTATAAATGTCTTCCGAAACAGTTTTCTGAAAACGTATGTTTCTATATCAGTGGTTCTCAAATGTTTTCATGTCAAGGACCCCCAAAATGATATGTATTTGGCCGTGGACCCCCATCTCAAAATATTTTTGTTCCAGGGACCCCCAGAAGCAAAGATTTGAGTTAAAAATGTTAGCTTTAAAAAATATACTGTATACAGTATATTCAAAGATTTGCACAAATCTTCAAAATGTTTCAAAAATAGCAGAGTGCGGCACGAAGGTACGCTTGAAATGCATACTTTATTCCATGTGAAAAATCTATAAAAAATGGAATAATAAGAAAATATAATGACACAGATGCTGTCCCGGTTTAAATGGGTGAAAGTCCTCACTACATATGCTAGTCTATTAGTCTGGACAGAAACGTGTGTCAACTGCAACTGGTTGGAGTTGTATGGAGTCATACAAGCACAATGCTGTATTTCTAGTTGAGTCTTGGAAGGAGTTTAATTGCTTCATTCCATGAAAAAACAGTATCCATCACATCTGTTAAGAGTGTGTCCTCTATTTTATTAATGATAAGAAAAGTAGTGTGATGGTAAACAAATAAATTAAAACATTTCCCTCCATATCTCTCCTTAAATTTAAGGTCTCCTCTGTTAATTTACTAAAGTACTGTAGTTACAGTATATCTACCCATTCATCTCCCTTGAAATCACCACTGGTTCAGTCTTAAGAAATGGTTTACAGGTTCTGGTGTTGAAGACATGCATTTTGCACTTTTAGCAAAGAATTGCAAGGGGTAGAGCTAGTGTTCTGATGGCAGTAAACATTTCCACGGTATAGGAAATATGATATAGATGATGATACAGCATAAGATGATATAGGAAACATTGATTTTCCAGTACATGGGCCTTTATGCGCTCGTCCATTGTCCCTGACTGTGAAGTGAAACATTGGCCGTTGTTCACCTTAACATGCCAGAGCTGTGCTTTGGAACACTGTGTGGTGGTGAGTACAAATGTGTTAGGGTTAGATCAGATTAGATATTGTTCCTTTGTTCCACGTGTGACTTTTTTAATAGTACTTTTCACAGTACTTAGACTGGTGTTTGACAGAAACACATTTCAAATTGTATAGAAATCGTGGCATGCTTCAGCGCATTGCACCACGCATTGAATTGTGGAATAACTGAAAAGGCAGATTTGAACTGCATGGCCAAGCACAATGTCAGCACTCTCACAGCTCACAGACAGGTGTGAGAGTGCTCATTTAACGCTTAGATAGCAGAAGCACGTAAACAACATTGTGGACGTATTTGTGAATATGCTTTAACCTGCACTGCCTTCCACATTCAAGGCTGTGGTTTTGGGGGGTTTAAACAGGAAGGGGTGTGACCCTCCCTGCTCTCGAAGCTGGTATCTATTTGCTAATAGGTGGATGTGTTTTTATTAGATTTTCCCTCCACTCCTATGCCAACTGTTCTTTTCTTTTCTTAATTAGAGAGCTGCACTGCCTCAGGCAGTTTATCAGCATGCATTAGGAAAGAAGAGAGAGAGAGCGCATGTGTGTGTGAGTGCATGCATACTCATACACTGCACTGTGTGTGCACCAGTGGTGGAAAGTAACTAAGTACATTTACTCAAGTACTGTACTTAAGTAAAATTGTGAGGTATTTTTTACTTTACTGGAGTACTTACAATTTTCAATAATTTTACTTACATCTCAAAGGCAAAGATTGTACTTTTAATAATAATTATTACTACAAAACCAATTCAGAGATTAGAAAACAACGTTGTGAGCTTGTAAATCTGCTATTTTCAAAGGATTTGTATACATATTATACATTTGAAAACGTGTTAAATGGGACCTTCTGAATAATGAGTACTTTTACTTTTGGTACTTTAAGTATATTTTGATGCCAATACTTTTGTACTTTTACTCAATTACATTTTTAATACCGAACTTGTACTTGTGACAGACTATTTCTACAATAGGGTATTGATACTTTTACTTAAGTAGAAAATGTGAGTACTTCTTCCATCCCTGTGTGTGTGCACTGCAGTGAGAGAGCACAATTCACCGGGGTGCTGTGGTGGAGCTGGTGTCTAAGGATTAATTACCCAGGATGCACCTGTCTACCCTTTCCACACACACATTCCAGACTCCCACACCCACACCAGACACTCGTATGCCAGGCACAAACACCCCCACGGGACAGGAGAGCAAAATGTCACAATATCCTTCCTGTGCCTACACAAATAATGCCAACCCATCCAAAGAAAGGGCCTCTGCGCGGTCCTTTATTCTTTCTTTCGCCAGACAATAGGCCGGCCTGCCTGCCACCACTTCTTCCGCGGTCGGTTACATAATAACCGGTCTTTTATCATCTTCTAACAGGTCATTTAATTATATTTTAAGTAATTTATCTCGCCGCCTTAGAATAGATGAATGGCTTCTTCTTTTAGAAGAAGTTTCACCTCATTTGTGATGTGACTTGTTCACAGGAATACGTATGGGGAAAATAAATGAACCTAGAGAGCCGTCTGTCCTAAAATGAGTTTGAATACAAAGTATAACATACATGTTTGCTACGCATTCTTTATTTTGTATCCGTATGAACAGCATACCTGCTTGCCTTGACATCCTATATATTATTCAAATTGGCTACTGGGGGGAGGGCCTGCCGGTGGACCACGGCCACGCCACTCTGACTCAGACACCATAAACAAACCCGATGCGCCCATATATAGGCATTTCACTATGACTCAGACATAACCATAAACAAACCCGATATGCCCATACTGTATACTATATAGGCATATATGGAGATCCGGTTGTCCAGAGCCACAGATCCGGCAGCTATGCCCATATACCGTATGTTGTGCATATATGGGACCAACAGACTTCAAACTCGCCGCGTGCAAGGACTCGATGGAGTGCGGTGCCCACCGCCGAGTCATTCAGATATACGGTTGTCCATACGACCAATATGGGCATAATATCCAGTTGTCCAGAACCACCGATCCAACCAACCATGCCCATTTATGGGCATGCCAATATATATATATATTTTTTTTGCATGCCAATATACAGGGTATGGGCATATACTAATGACATCAGGGCTCTCCATACAGTATATGGGCATAAAGGGACACGGGTATACAGATACAGAGATCTCCTTATATGAGCACAAAAGGGACACAGATGGGTACAACGGGTACTCTGACACTATGACTCATTGGTCGGATATGCGGTGCGACATACTGTAGCAAACTCTAAATGTGAGGGCTGCATAGCGCCCTGAAACTCTAGTGTTAATAAATGGTAAGTACTTTGTTTTAGAAAGAGAAGCAAACTATTGATGAGGAAGAGGCTCTGCATACTGTACATTTACAAGTCAAAGTTATTCTAGAACTTGCATGGAAGCCAGAAAGAATGAGGATTTATGGATCAGGGGAATTATCTGAAGTTGATGAATCTAGCAGAATTAGCAGTATTTTTTGCAAGGTTCTGGTAAATAAAGGGGAATTATAAGGATTTAGTGGTCCCGGGATGTTTCAGGGTTGACAGTTGTGATGAATGTTTACTAACACAGACCAAATTATCCATGTGAATGAAATTCTATTTTTGTGGTTGATTGCTTGCTTCACCTCCCGATTCTGGCTAATTTGCAGACAGTTTCGCACTACAACCGAGTCATGCACAATTGCACATAGTCATAGGCACTCCGTTTTTTGTACAGTAATTAAAGAAGAAAATGTCTGCAAAACTGAAAGAATGAAAGAAATCCAACAGTATTACACAGCAAATCCTGTGTGTTTTTTTAGACGCTAGCGCTAGCGCGTCTCTACAGACAGTCTGAGTAGACTTTCGACACCTAAGCACTCAGGGGTCGACACCTAAGTCTCATTGGCTGTCCTGGCTGTCCTTCACACTTCCCCCCCTTTAAGCCAATGGGGAGTAAGTTTCCTTTAAAGCACCCGCCTCTCCTCCTTTGCAGGAGCGCGAGATTAGCAGCAGAGTCAGAGAGAGGGAGAGAGCCCCCCCCCCCCCCCCCCCCCCACACACACACACACACACACACACACACACACTAGAGATGCCGCGATCCGATTTATCAATGACAAAATGTGGATCGGATCGGATCGGATTCCAGCAAAAATGACCGATAAAACGCTGCGATTAAAGCACTCCATTCCAGTAATCCGCTCCAGCACTTTAATCCTTCCTACTCGGAGCACGTTGGCTACAACCAGTGTTGCCATGTCGGCTTATTATAAGCGAATTTGGGCTTCTTTTTCTGTAAAGTTGCTTGTAAAAATCGGTAGTTAAGCGTTGCGTTTTTTGGGACTCATTTCATCGTGTATTTGCTTATTTAGGCTTGCTTACTTTTTTTTTTAATTATTGTTTAAACCAGGGGTTCTCAAATATTTTTTAGGTTTCGAGAGCCTGTAAGGCTTCGAACCCTATTACATTCCTTGGCTTTCATTATTATTATTATTCTTCCGCCGTTTTTGCCAGTTCTGGCCTAACCGCCTGGTCACTTCTTATGAAATTCGGCAATATGGTAGAGGGCTATGCCAAACGGCGAAAACCCGAAACTCACAACCATTGGCCAAAGGGTGGCGCTGTAGCACTCAATTGAACATGCCAACTTTGAACAGGTACAGCTCATGCCCTGTTCGACCTACAGCCATGAAACTTCGATACACACATGCGTCTCCTCATGCCTAACAACTTTCGCTGTTTGACTTTTGACCTCTGACCTTTAGATCTCCCACCATTTCGAATTCTATGAAAAGCAGTAAAAAGCAGTAAAAAAATCACTTCTCCTGGGATTTATGAGCAATCTGTACGAAACTGTATACACATGAACTTTGGACCAATGCCGACAAACGTAACTTAGCGGATTTTCCATAAGTGAAAACGTTAAGCTTTTATAAGCCAATGAAAATTGCAGCTTTTTTTAAATTATTCATCTGCCCCTAACACATACATGCAGACTCACATTTGTTTGACACTTTGCAATATTGTAGAGGGTCCTTCCAAGTATCACTGAAACCAATCTTACTCCAATTGGTCAAAGGGGGGCGCTATAGCAATTTTTTGAAAATGCAAACTTTAAACAGGCAAAAGTCATGCCTCGTTTGGCCGACAGCCGTTAAACCTGCTTACACATGTGCCTTGACTCATGAGGAACACATGTATCACTTTGACCAGTAAGCTCTGCCCTTAGATTGTCTGCAATTTTGAGCAGTTTGAAAAACATTTAAATCCAGGATTTCTGAGCAATTTGCATGAAACTGTGTCAAATACATGTTTGAGGCCCTTTTTCACAGGATCAGGTGTGTTGGTTCAATAGCTTGATCGCTTAATCATCTGCCTTGAAACCATAGGGTAGCCGGTTCGAATCCCACCTCAGGTAGACTTAATTATAATTGCATTGCACACAACATGACTATATCAATGAATACATGTGCAATTGTTAAAGATGACGAGAAATGCATACTTGAAAGTAGTTATTTTCGATGTATGACGTACTTCATTCGCGCTTTTGTTTTGTTTTGTTGGATTCTCCCTTTTCACTGTCTAAGGCTGTGTATTGGATAGCTCCACCAGTAGAGTGTGAGTCTCATGTGCCGAAGGTCCCTGGTTCGAATCCCACTTATTACAGTTCACATTTAAATTGCATTGTACAAAACATGACCCTGTTAATTCAGACAAGTGCAATGTTTAGACAATAACACGAAATGCTTTTGAGAGTAGTTTTTTTTTATGTATGACATACTTTCTTGTGAAAATAGCCGATCTACAATCTCACACCTTTTTAGATAGCAACGCGTTGTGAGCTTGTAGATCGACTATTTTCCACTAGTTTCCATTCCGAAATATATTGAGCAGTTTGAAAAACATTTAAACCAAGGATTTCTGAGCAATTTGCGTGAAAGTGTGTCATGTGTGTGAACTCCCTTTTCACTAGTACAGGTCTGTTGGCCCAATGGCTTAATCATCTGCCTTGAAACCACAGGGTTCCTGGTTCGAATCCCACGTCATGTAGAATTCATTATAATTGCATTGCACACAACATGACTGTATCAATGAATGCATGTGCAATTGTTAACCAGTAAACTCCGCCCTTAGATTGTCTGCAATTTTGAGCAGTTTGAAAAACATTTAAATCCAGTATTTCTGAGCAATTTGCGTGAAAGTGTGTCATGTGTGTGAACTCCCTTTTCATCAGTTCGGGTCTGTTGGCCCAATGGCTTAATCATCTGCCTTGATACCAGAGCGTCGCCGGTTCAAATCTCACCTCATGCAGACTTCAAATCAATTGCATTGCACACAACATGACTGTATCAATGAATGACCAATGCCGACAGACGTGAGCAAGCAGATTTTCCATAAGTGAAAACGTTAAGCTTTTTATAAGCCAATGAAAATTGCAGTTTTATGACAATTATTCATCTGCCCCTAAAACATACATGCAGACTCGCATTTGTTTGACACTTTGCAATATTGTAGAAGGTCATTCCAAGTATCACTGAAACCAATCTTACTCCAATTGGTCAAAGGGGGGCGCTATAGCAATTTTTTGAAAATGCAAACTTTAAACAGGCAAAAGTCATGCCTCGTTTGGCCGACAGCCGTTAAACCTGCTTACACATGTGCCTTGACTCATGAGGAACACATGTATCACTTTGACCAGTAAGCTCTGCCCTTAGATTGTCTGCAATTTTGAGCAGTTTGAAAAACATTTAAATCCAGGATTTCTGAGCAATTTGCGTGAAAGTGTGTCATGTGTTTGAACTCCCTTTTCACTAGTTCAGGTGTGTAGGTTCAATAGCTTGATAGCTTAATCATCTGCCTTGAAACCACAGGGTTGCTGGTTCGAATCCCACCTCAGGTAGACTTCATTATAATTGCATTGCACACAACATGACTGTATCAATGAGGAACATATCTATCACTTTGACCAGTAAGCTCCGCCCTTAGATTGTCTGCAATTTTGAGCAGTTTGAAAAACATTTAAATCCAGCATTTCTGAGCAATTTGCGTGAAAGTGTGTCATGTGTGTGAACTCCTTTTTCATCAGTTCGGGTCTGTTGGCCCAATGGCTTAATCATCTGCCTTGATACCACAGGGTCGCTGGTTCAAATCTCACCTCATGCAGACCTCAACTCAATTGCATTGCACACAACATGACTGTATCAATGCATGTGCAATTGTTAAAGATAACGAGAAATGCATACTTGAAAGTAGTTATTTTCAATGTATGACGTAATTCATTTGCCCTTTTGTTTTGTGTTGTTGGATTCTCCTTTCTCACTATCTGATGCTGTCGATTCAATAGCTCCACCAGTAGAGTGTGAGAGTGTCAACAGACACCATCAGGGAGGCCATATCTCTAGCTCAATGAGAAGAGAGGCAGCCTGTGAATCCATAGGTCGCTGGTTCGATCCCTGTCCCCAACAATGCGTTGAGGTGATCATCATTTGGAATTCCCCCTATTCCCATGGATTGGATCCACCCCTCTCACTCATCACCAATCACACCTGCCACATGCACAGTACAATTTTTAGGTACTTTTACTTTACTACTCTACTCTACTGCAATTACAGCAGATGACAGCTTTAGTTACTTGTTACTTTGCAGATGTAATTATTAATACAACACCTACAGTAACCACATACAGCCGATCTACAATGTGACGCGTTATGAGCTTGTATGTATATAATAAGCAACCCATGCTGTATGATAACTTACCACATATGAAATCCAATTCTGTCTATCCAATGGCTCAGTCTGTACTGTGGCCATAGCTGAGTGGTTAGTGAGCCCACCTAGGGAGCCAGAGGCCCTGGTTGCCCCAGGTACGATTCCAGGCCAGGCCAGCAAATGTGTCGATGAAATGAAATTTGTCCCTGAGCAAGACTCTTAACCCCTAATTGCTCACAGGCCCTCATTGGAAACAAGACCGCAAGGACTTTCATGAACGGACCTGGAATTATCCTTATCCTTTACACTGTCTACCCACAAGTCTATAGGTCCCTGGTTCAAACCTCAATTTAACCGGTTCAAATATAATTTACTGAACAAAAATCATGACTTTGTTAATTAATGCATGTTCACTTCTTCTCTCTCGCTCTCTCTCTTACTGCCTCTCTTTCTCACTGCCTCTCTCTCTCCCTCTCTCTCTCTCTCTCTCTCTCTTTCTTTTCTCTCTCTCTCTCTCTCTCTCTCTCTCTCTCTCTCTCTCTCTCTCTCTCTCTCTCTCTCTCTCTCTCTCTCTCTCCCCTTCTCTCTCTCTCTCTCTCTCTCTCTCTCTCTCTCTCCCCTTCTCTCTCTCTCCCCTTCTCTCTCTCTCTCCCTCTCCCTCTCCCTCTCTCTCTCTCTCTCTCTCTCTGTCACTGTCTGTCTGTCTGCCAGTCTGCCACTCTGTCACTGTCTGTCTGTCTGCCAGTCTGCCACTCTGTCACTGTCTGTCTGTCTGTCTGTCTGTCTGCCAGTCTGCCAGTCTGCCACTCTGTCACTCTGTCACAGTCTGTCTGTCTGCCAGTCTGCCACTCTGTCACTGTCTGTCTGTCTGCCAGTCTGCCACTCTGTCACTGTCTGTCTGTCTGTCTGCCAGTCTGCCACTCTGTCACTGTCTGTCTGTCTGTCTGTCTGCCAGTCTGCCAGTCTGCCACTCTGTCACTCTGTCACAGTCTGTCTGTCTGCCAGTCTGCCACTCTGTCACTGTCTGTCTGTCTGCCAGTCTGCCACTCTGTCACTGTCTGTCTGTCTGCCAGTCTGCCACTCTGTCACTGTCTGTCTGTCTGCCAGTCTGCCAGTCTGCCACAGTCTGTCTGTCTGCCAGTCTGCCACTCTGTCACTGTCTGTCTGTCTGCCAGTCTGCCAGTCTGCCACTCTGTCACAGTCTGTCTGTTTGTCTGTCTGCCACTCTGTCACAGTCTGCCAGTCTGCCAGTCTGTCACAGTCTGCCAGTCTGCCACTCTGTCACTGTCTGTCTGTCTGTCTGTCTGCCACTCTGTCACAGTCTGCCAGTCTGCCAGTCTGTCACAGTCTGCCAGTCTGCCAGTCTGCCACAGTCTGTCACAGTCTGCCAGTCTGCCAGTCTGCCACTCTGTCACAGTCTGCCAGTCTGCCACTCTGTCAAAGTCTGCCAGTCTGCCAGTCTGCCACTCTGTCACAGTCTGCCAGTCTGCCATTATTCTCGAAACCGCTCATTGCTGCTTGCAGCTATATTTATAAATGTTTTGTGCCCAGGTTTTCCTAGACCTGGTTGCTTATTTCTCTCACAAAATTTGGCAACACTAGCAGCGCACCGGTGTTATTAGCACGACTGGAGGCTAGCTCTGGCCCATGTAGAATTAGCAGAACTTCAGTACGAGCAGAAAGAAAGCAGCGATGTCAGCCGTGTGGGAGTTTTTCGGGTTAAAAGCCCAAACGGACCCAACAGCCCAGTGCAAGTCATGTCTAAAAGACGTCCCACGCGGTGGCAACGTCGGTACACGGTACAACACGACCAACCTTATTAACCATCTTAAAAAACACCATAAAGCCCTATATTTGGAATATGAAAAAGCTACAGAAAAGAAAAGGCGACGACACGCTGGCCCCCAACAACCAACGTTGCCAGAGACATTTGAAAAGCGTGAAAAACTCTCAAGAGAGAGCAAGAAGGCAAAAGAAATAACAGAACACATTGCCCAGTTTATAGTGCTGGATGAGTTATATTACTGGACACAGCCATCCCGCAGATTCACAAAGAAGTGCGAGGTTTTCTGACGGCATATGTGGACAGTGCAGAAGCAATTAGTTTCACGACCGACATCTGGAGTTCAGATGTAAGTGCCTATATATAGCAGATCTACAAGCTCACAAGGCGTCGCGATGCGACACGTTGTGAGCTTGTAGATCAGCTATTTTCAAATAGCCTTGGTATAAAATAGGCTGAAGTGGTTAATGTATGTTTTATAATGTAATCATTTATATCTGCAAAGTAACTAGTAACTCAAGTTTTCAAATAATTGTAGTGGAGTAAGTACTGAAAACTGGAAATACAACAGTAAAGTGAAAAATACCTCAAAATTGTACTTAAATACAGTACTTGAGTACATGTAGTTACTTTACACCACTGATGACATGCCTGTCTAAGACAAGTCCCAGAGTATTCCTAAAACTGTATATATCTGTAGGCTATTGTTATTTAGTTATTATTGTCCATTTTATTTTCTTGCTTAATATTTTCTTCTCTTCATTATATCAATTATATGTAGAACCATCTGTGGTACAAGTTCCAACAACATTTCGCTGCTTGTATCTTTATGAGTCAGTAACAAATAAAGCTTCTTGAATTCTGCACAATCCTAATGTTGTAATTCACTGCAGAAGGACTTGTTTTGTACCACAATAGGTAGGCTAGTCCTATACCAGTTACTTATTTTTATTTTAATGTTAAGACATTTATGCTTGAATGACAGTGATTAGGCCTTAACATGTTACAGCACTATCACAAAACAAGACATGACACAGTCATAATATAGCCGCAAAATGTCATATTGAGGTATGCCATAGTTCTTCTACATTGCAGTATTGATACTTTAACTTGAGTAGTTGGGGGGGGGGGGGGGGGGGGGGGGGGGGGGGGGGGGGGGGGGGGCACACACACAATACAGCTGCTAATAATATGAATGTCAAATCATATTCAAAAGGACATATATTTTTTCAAAAAAGTTTTTCTTTTTTTCTTTTCTTCTTTTTTTAATGTTTTTTCAAAAAGTTTTTTTTTTCCATTTTTTTTTTTTATTTCAATTTCTCAACGGCAGATTGGGGGAAAAAAAGCCTGCCGCTAGCGGCTATATTATGACTTTAGTCATTTCTTGTTGTAAACTACTTAAGCCCTATTTTATACTTTGACGCAGGAGGGAGTGCTGACATTTGCTGATACGAGCTCAGCATTCGTTGCATCAAGACGATGCGAGTGAGTTTGTAGTTGGGCCATTTTCACTATTTTTGAAACTTTGAAATCCTTTGAAAATATTCACCAAAATACAGACAATTGTTAAACTAGCGCTCTGGTGTTGCAGTGAAGGTTACTGTACCTCAATCCACCCAAGGACTCAGTGTTCCGGCCTTTGAATCTTGTCTATGTTTCTTTGGTTCCTGTGTAGACCAGCAGGCATAGAACACGATTATGCTGTATTAGTTGAAGCAATATTTGCCGTGTAAAAAAAGAAAAAAGTGCATACCTGAATTTCCCTGCGTTTCTTTTTAGAACCTGTGGGTCATGATGTTAGGAAAAAAGCCACTATTGCAGGAAAATATGTCAAATTATTAGAAAAGGATTAACAAAAAAAATATTTTTGATTTACAGACCAAAATATGAACAGGTAAAGATCCAGAGTGGAACTTTCCTCATAGGAAACCATTCTAATATGAATAGATACAGTGCTATAACCTGCACCGCAGGTTGAAGCAGCAGGGACCGATGCAGAAATTATGACACTTGAAAAGGAAAGCGAATCAAAGGAGAGGAGAGGATTGGTGATGATGGCAGAAGACTGAGATGAAGAGATACTGGAGCTCTTGTCCTATTCTCTTTGAGCTGTGTAGCTATTACCACAGTATCTTTCTCCTCATGAAAGCTTGACGGATGTAGTCTTTCTTTTACTCTCAATTTCATGCACCCAGCTCTCTCCTCCTCTCTCTCTCCCACACGGTCCCCGCAGGCTCTCTTTCCCTTTGTCTGCAACTGCCACCAAAGCTCCTAAGCCTGATTTATATGTCGTTGCACGCCAGCAATAGCAGAGTAACCGAAAATAGCCGATCTACAAGCCCGTACGAGCTCTACGAGCTTGTAGATCGGCCATTTTCGGTTTTCGGTGTGTTTCTCACAGCCTGTTCCTTCTTTCTGAGGAATAGCCCAACAAAACACAGAGTGATGGGGAAACTGGGGAAGCAGAGAGGACCTTGGGCAATGTAGTTTTGTCCCACTGCAGTCCCAGTGGTAACTAATGCACTGCACTCCCAGAGAGGTGAAGGTGAAGAGCAGATTTATGGGTAATGCGGTGGGTGAGGCCGTGCTGGAGAAGGTTTATGGGTGATTGAGTCTTTTTAGTGGCTAGACATGGAGTGGGTAATACAATCAGTGGGCCATTTCAGGCCGTGCATCAGTGGTTCCCGAGTGCTCCTTCTGTGCACTATAGATCCTGGTAGAGTCAGCAGGATGGCATTCCATATCATACGGTAACAACACACAATGTGTGGTGGACAGGAGTGTGGTATGTCTAGACCTTCTCTCCTTACATGGTTCTCAGCACACAGACCTTCGGGATAGGGGCCCGCCTATAACCCCGGGGCAAATCTCAATCTAAACAAGATGGAATATTTTCCATGTTGCCCCTGGAATGCGCCCAAAAAAAAGTCTTTCTTAGTTTAAATAAAAGCTCCAGAGCGAGTTCTCCGGGCCCATAAATGCAATCGGGGGGCTATTTTAGACTTTTGTAAAATAACCCCAAGTGAGCACAGGAAATGGAGGCTAAGATGTAAAATTTAGAGCATCTTTTAGCCTCCATTGCCTGCACTCACTTAAGCCTCTGGAGAGGCAGAGGGAGGGATACCCCCCTGTCCTACTTCTACTGGAGGAGAGCACGTTTAAAACAATGTCACTGTTCACACCTCCTTTTACTGTAGCTCTCTGCTGCTGTATACACCTCAGTGGAACCTTCCTGGGTAAACAAAGGATGAATAGATCTCCATATGAACTTCTCATAGTCTATACCAGTGGTTCTCAACCTGTGGGCCTTGGGGGTATTGCAAGTGGGCCCCCATTTTTTGGGGGGATAAATAAGAACTTTTATGTTTATTGATCCATGCCGCAACACAATCGATTGATTATTGAAATAACACCCATCTGACTACTTAGCACGGCAGCCTCAGCCGGCAGGCTTCCGTGTTAAGTGGTCAGATGGGTGGGCCCTGATCCAGAAAAGGTTGAGAACCACTATAAACGTTACTAAATATACTATACTGCCATCTTGTTACCAATCCCCATGTCCTCTAATACTCCTCACCACACTGTTGTCTCATTCAACACCTTTGCAACCTCTCCCTCTTTTCTAGCACACAACACGTGTCTCACGTTTATGTGCAAATCGCCCCACCCTAACATACAATGTAAACCATATGCATCAACTGTGTGCATTTCTATATATGAGTGTGTGTGTGTGTGTGTGTGTGTGTGTGTGTGTGTGTGTGTGTGTGTGTGTGTGTGTGTGTGTGTGTGTGTGTGTGTGTGTGTGTGTGTGTGTGTGTGTGTGTGTGTGTGTGTGTGTGTGTGTGTGTGTGTGTGTGTGTGTGTGTGTCTCTGACTGTGACTAAGTACTGAGTAGTAGTAATTATCTTTCCTGTGTCTCCCACTCTTCTGTGATTTTTTATTATTATTAATGAATGGTGTATTTACTGTAAATGAAATGTACAATAAAGCACCATATGGAAAGCTATTTTTGTGGTTATTTATTTTGTGTGTGTGTTGGGGGGGGGGGGGTCTTTGTGTATTTCTGTCACGTGTGTGTGTGTGTGTGTGTGTGTGTGTGTGTGTGTGTGTGTGTGTGTGTGTGTGTGTGTGTGTGTGTGTGTGTGTGTGTGTGTGTGTGTGTGTGTGTGTCCATTTCCTGTTCATTTGAATGAATAAATGTGTCTCTGCAGGGCTGCAAGATGTGTGTTTATCTTTCCCTGTCTTTTCTCTCAGTTGCACGCTGTTCATTCAGAACTTTAGAATGGACCTTCTGATAAACGTAATAGTCATTGCTAATTGTGTGCGTGTTGCGTGTGGGGGCGTGCGTGGGTGTGTTTAAGTGTGTGTGTCAATGAAGAGAGAGAGATTTATTTCATAATGTATCTCTATTTTGCTGTGTGTTATTATACTGTGCCAAATGTACTTGCATCTCTGCCCCGCCCCGCCTTTCATTCATTAATGTTTTATTTGGAGATGGAGTGAAAGAGAGATGAAAGGAGAAACGATAATGAAGGAGATCATTCCCTCTCCATATTCAGACAGCTCTTATCTCTTCATCTTCCTCCTGTTGCTGAACTTCTTAACCCATTAAGACCTGAGGCCGATTCTACAAATGCCTTCTAAATCAGTAGTTTAGAGATTTTTCAAATGTTAAAAAAGCTCGCATCTTGGCACGAAGTGACGTGCTGTTAGCTTTTATATCTGCTATTTTTTAATACCCAACGCAAAAATCGACAATGACAGATGCTTTCCTGGTTTTAATGGGTTAATGTAGGACTGTACCCCCCCAACACACACACACACACACACACACACACACACACACACACACACACACACACACACACACACACACACACACACACACGGTAACTTGATTCACATACAGTTAGTCAACCTTTTTTTTATCTCTCTCTTCCTTCTTTTCTCCTTCCTCTCTTACCGTCTTTCCCACCACCCACACCCACCCTTCACCTCTCCCTCTCTCTTCTCTCCTCCCTCCTTTCTGCCTCCTCCTCCTCCTCCTCCTCCAGAATCGCATGCACGAGTCCCTGATGCTGTTCGACTCCATCTGTAACAACAAGTTCTTCATCGACACCTCCATCATCCTCTTCCTCAACAAGAAGGACCTGTTCAGTGAGAAGATCAAGAAGTCTGCGCTCAGCATTTGCTTCCCTGAGTACACAGGTGAGTACACATAATCTGAGTACACAGGTGAGTACACATAATCGCCTAATCGCAGTGATGGAAGAAGTACTCACATTTTTTACTTAAGTAAAAGCTTCAAATACCCTATTGTAGAAAGTGTCTGTTACAAGTACAAGTTCGGTATTCAAATGTGCTTGAGTAAAAGTACAAAAGTATTGGCATCAAAATATACTTTAAGTAGCAAAAGTAAACATACCCATTATGCACAATGTCCCATTTCACAAGTTTTCAAATGTGTAAAATGTACAAACATTTTTGAAAATAGCAGATCACAACAATAGCAGATGGCAGATGGCTGACAACACTCCAGTAAAGTAAAAGTACCTCAAACCTGTACTTAAGTACGGGATTTAAGTAAATGTACTTAGTCACTTTACACCACTGCCTAATCGCAATTATTTGAGATCATTCACAATCATGCAGCAGAATGGTCAGAATCTTCTCCGTCTGTCCTGCAGGCCCCAACACCTATGAGGACGCTGCAGCGTACATCCAAGCACAATTTGAGAGCAAAAACCGCTCTCCCAATAAGGAAATCTACTGTCACTTGACCTGTGCCACGGATACAGGAAACATCCAGGTGGTGTTTGACGCTGTCACTGACATCATCATCGCCAACAATCTGCGAGGGTGTGGCTTGTACTGAGCATGCCCAGACGACCGCAGTCTCCTCCTTATCCCTTGTTATGCCCCCCCTCCTTCAATCCTTACTTCTTTTCCTTGTTTCCTTCCATCCTTTCCTATGACACTCCTCTGGAATTGATCATGATGATGATTATCGTGATTAGAAAAATAAAAACAATTACAAAAAAAAGGAGAAGAAGAAAAATGCAACTTGGTAAATATTGATAATGAGGATAATTTAAAACAAGAAAATAGGCATACATATATAAATATATATATATAATGTTTTTAGTTCTTGTCTTCTCTTCTCATTCCTTCCCTCCCCTCTTCGCCTATTTGGGCTCGCTGCCAAGCAAACAAATGGATTTGGTTTAGTGAAAAACACAACCCTGACGCCTTGAGAAGCTTCTAGAACAAAGTTGATGAAAACCTCCTCTCCCACGCCCTCTTTCTCTCTCTTTCTGTTTTCCGTCGTTAATTTTTCCCAGTCGTCAAACAAACCTTCACTTGGGTTTGCATAATTTTCTTTTTTTTATTGTTATGACTATGATTCATGTTTTGTTGTTTGCTCATACTGTATATGTTTATATTTATTACATAAGCGTCAGTCAACACTGATCCTTGTTCACATTTTGCCTCACCTGACACCTTTGTGTGTTTATTCTCTTAACATTTTTGGTCATTGCTCTTTCTTGATGATTGCATAAGAAGGATTTTTTTTGCTGACGATTTCGTGCAACGATGACGATTGCACTAACCAACAGGCAGGCAGGTCAGCCAACGCCCCACGCATAATCCTGCTGAACCCGGCCACACTGATTTTAACCTTAGTGTAGTCTGCTGTGTACATATAGCTAAGTATAGCTATTTGCGTTTTCGCTCCCCGTCGTGCATGGGGTTCTTCTCATCGACAGGAAAGGGAGGCTCCCTGTTCCTAAATAGGCCTTTTGTCATTGGTTAACAAAGGGGCCCCGTGGCCTAGCCTGAGATAGCCAATAGGTGATGTGCTAAAGTTTCATATCGGTGCCATCATGTCACAGAGAGGTACTGGACTGTAGATAGCGATGCTTGTAGAAGTGAGTGCATCACATTAGAGCTGTACCTTCTTCACTGTTCTAATCTCTAGACCTACTAACAATCTCCATGTAAGGAAACTCACTCCCGTTTTGATAATCTTTATGGTTGGTTAATTTATTAATTTATTTATTGATTGATCGATTGATCACTTGTCCCACACATATCTCTCTCTCTCTCTCTCTCTCTCTCTCTCTCTCTCTCTCTCTCTCTCTATGTCTCTCCCTCACACACACCACCATGCCTTTTAATCCTTGTCAGTCATTCCTCTACATCTATCACCATCCATCTCTGTCTCTCTCTCTTTGTTTCTCCTTTTTGCATGGCACCCTGACTCCCTGGTTTTGGGGGCAGGGGCGCAGAGGTTGCCATAAGTGGTCAAATGATTATGGTCCCCCCCCCCCACACACACACACACCCCAACCCCCTGCCTTCCTTCACCTCCCCTTCTGTCCCTCCTCCTCTCCCCTCCTCCCAACCCCATGCCCCGACACTGATAGCATGAGATACTCAAGCCTTTGTATAAAGAGACAAGTTAATACAATACAAAAAAAACTATGCTTCACATAGGTACTGTTGAGAAATAGTGAAAAAACGTTTTCATAAAAATGGCAAAAATACAACAACAAAAAAATGTGAGAAAAAAACAAAACCGAAAAAAGGAGAGAAAGTAAAGCAAGGAAGATAGACAGCAGCAGTGGAAGAAGAGGAGGTGGGGTTTGATTTTGAGGGACGATGCAATGAAAGGTCAAGACATACGGTCTGAGGGGTCAAAGGTTAATTAAGGTCATTTGGATGGCTGTTTGTCTGGGTAGAAACAAACTTGTACATATTTGGCTTGTGGAAGTGATATCAACTGTGGAAAAAAAACATTGACTAAAAAGCTGATTATTATTACAATAATAATAATGACAACAATGAACATGGCTCGAACAACACTATCGACTACAATGATGACTATGATGATTCTGTAATAACATTATTAAAGGTACAGTATAGTTCGTGTCCTTTGTAGCTACAGAACGTTTTTGTTTTTTGTTTTTCTCGATCTCCCTTTTTTAAATAAAAAAAAAGAAATAACATTTTGCAAAAAGGTTCCCGTTTGCAACTCAGTCCGGAAAAGCGAGCCGATTTCGAAACGTGATTTCAGACTGAACCTGTGTTGTTGTAATGCTCTGAGCTGTGCCCCCCCCCCCCCTCCCCCCTCCTGTTCCGTTTTGCCTGTTTCCCTGCATTAGAAACTGTGTTTTCACTTTAGCCTGACTCAGAACGTTTAAATATAATATAATGACGATATCTATTTTTTATTATTTCAGGAAAAAAAAAAAAGAAACACTTTTTTGGGGGTAGAGTGCGTTTCTCGTCGCGTCCACTTGGAGTGGCGCTGCGTGTGTTGTTCACACATCAATGCTGTACAAAGTCATGCTCATCATCTCATCCTCTCTTTTTTTAAGTTTCACACACACCTTCCAGGTCTACAATGAAAAGCACAGTTGGCACAACAACACACACAGACACTTTGCACACACGCCCACATACCCACGAAAACACGTAGATTTTGGAAAGAAGTTACCTTACCATACATAATGTGCTATTCCTCATCAGTCTATCTATTCCTCTATCTTCTATATCCTTCTCTTTTTGCCTTCTTGTTTTCTAGTTTATAAAAAAAAGGAAAAAATTGTATACTGACATGATACCGTTTTTTGGTTTTCTGTCCTCATCTCTATTCTGTTCTTTATCCTGTGAATGCTTTTTTGTGCTGCTTTTCTCTCTCTCTCTCTCTCTCTCTCTCTCTCTCTCTCTCTCTCCTTCTCCTCCTCTTTAGTGAATGGTTGTTCTTTCATGTGGGATGTCCGTGCTGGAAAAAACAATCGAATGTAGTGTTTACATTAAAAAGCCACCGTTTTCATGACTACAAAAAACAAACATCTGGTGTGTTGTCTGAGATTATTTCAGTCTCTCGTTTCGCTGAATATTCACAGGCCATCTGAGGACTGAGGTCCCAGGAAGTTGTTTGTTACATTTCATGAGGGTCATGTGTCCAAGACATTTGGTTTTTCTAAACCAGTGGTTCTCAAACCTTTTCATGTCAAAGGCCCTCAAATGAATGTATTTGGCCATGGACCCCCATCTGAAAAGAAGTTGTGCCAGAGACCCTCATGCTAAGATTTGTCTTGTCAAAAAAATATTTTGCGACGTGTTGTGAGCTTGTATATTAGCCATTTTCAAATAGCTCATGTAGGCTTAAAGTGGTTAACCTGAATTTGATGCTATATTAACACATTTCACTGGGGACCCCCTGGAACCCCCTCAAGGACCCCTGAGGGTCCCCGGACCCCACTTTGAGAACCACTGTTCTAAACCACAATGGGCGCAAGGAGCTCTACGATAACGCAGAACTGCGATCTCTTGCACTCGGGTGGTGCAGAGGTAAAGTTCCTGTCCACCACCGCGGAGAGACTAGAGGTTCAAATCACCTGGTTTGGCTGGGCATCCATATGAGTACGATTG
Organism: Gymnoscopelus microlampas; assembly: GCF_963454915.1. Classification (NCBI taxonomy): domain Eukaryota; kingdom Metazoa; phylum Chordata; class Actinopteri; order Myctophiformes; family Myctophidae; genus Gymnoscopelus; species Gymnoscopelus microlampas. The sequence goes on from NC_139943.1 coordinate 19,902,626, forward strand.
GCTGTGTTCACGGAACGGAGGGTGAACTTTGACTGGGAGCTATCAGCTGTATCAGTGACTCCTACGGGCCGGCAGGGGGCGTAACACTAGTTCTCAACCTGTGGGCCGGGGGCCGATAGTCAGATGGGTGGGCCCACTGGGTGGGCCACTGGGCCCTCATCCAGAAAAGGTTGTGATGAATAGGTTATTCCTCCACATGCCTCCGGTCACGATGAGGCTCCTCACTAGCAGGTGAAGGAGTAGGGGTTAGCAGTGACACGACTGCACTAGGAATTTAGGAATAGGCACTTAGGCATATCGACAAAATGAGGAGAATAGGGTAATAAAACAACTGCCAACAACAAAATTTAGGGGGGTGAGGTGCGGTGAATCCTGAGTAACGGACCGTTACTCAGGATTCATTATGAACACTACATTACAAGGCAACGCTTCCACTTGCATTTAAGGAGTTAGTGCAGCGCCATCGTCACTGAATCTTCAGAACACACAAGCCTGAAGATAAAGGGTTCACTGGGTTTAAACATAAAAGAGGAGGGGGGGGGCACGGCTCTGGGGAAGACAGAAGAAAGAAAGTTAGTGAGGAGATGGAGAGGGGAGCAATGAAGTACAGTAAGACTGAAGACAGAGAGGCAAGAGATGAAAAGGAAAAGCAACCAAGGCCCAGGGCCAGAGGATGAAAGTAGAATAGATCACAGAGGAGGGAAACTGATAGGTGAATCCTGATTGGCAGATTGATTGAGAGCTGGACTAGCTAATCTGCCATTAAGGGGTTTTCAGGTCAAATCCAATGACCACCTCAATGATTGGATTTGTTTAAATCCCACTTGGACAAAAGACATTGATTTACACAGTGAAGTAGAAGTGCCATCAGAAAGCATATACTTCATACATATACTACCTGCCCTGGTACTGAGGCCTGTTGCATGTCCCTTTTCAGGCATTGATTTAGGTGTGAGAGAAAAGCTCAGCTCATGTGAGTAGAATGTGAAATTAATATGTCGTTTGTGGCATAATAAAATTCAATGGTCAAACAACTCACCAACATGTGCTCAGAAAATCTGTGTGTGTGTGTGTGTGTGTGTGTGTGTGTGTGTGTGTGTGTGTGTGTGTGTGTGTGTGTGTGTGTGTGTGTGTGTGTGTGTGTGTGTGTGTGTGTGTGTGTGTGTGTGTGTGTGTGTGTGTGTGTGTATAAAGTGCATCCCAAGCCTACAGCTGAGAAAGGGGCTGCAGTGGTTTCTGGTTCTGATTTAAATGTGGAATAGATGCACAATGAGTTTGATATACAGTGGGCCTGGCTACATGTCAAACATTTAACAGGACAGTATAGAAGGAGTGAGATTGTGACCGTAACATTATAGAATAAGGATGCTCGTCCACGGTAGTTTGGTACATGGGTGTAGTCTAAAAAAAAAGGCATGGGTTTCCGAGGCTAACTCTATAGTGGTACCAAACAGACCTACTGTAGTTTTGGCATCAATCCAGACCACCCTTTCGCTGACTAGCTGCATCTCTAGCTCTACCTGCTCTGCTCTCTCATAAGTGAAACAACCCCACCACCTAGTGGTGAGGTAAGGGAAGTGTACAACCATGTCCTATCAGAATCAGAATCAACTATATATAAATATAGTCCACATAAGGTCAATTACATCTGAGGTATAATCCGCAGGTAGATCCATGAGGAAGAGCAAAAAAAGTTCAAGTCACTGTAGCCTAACACAAGATACTACATTCACTCACTGTATGGATAACACACATGATTTTGTTTGTACACTCACGTGACACACACAATACACACATTTCATGATCAAATGTACTGTTACTACTACTTAGCCTACTGCCAACATATTGGAGGGATGGATTCTTGGCTCCGCTGAGGTGTGTGCAGTGCACTTTGTGACGCCCAACCTCTCAGAAGGTAAGGTAAATGCTTAATAATCAATCTACCAAAGCCCTTTTGATCGATTGCTTTCCTATGTGAGGCAATGACGAGGTGAAGGTTGCTGTCTCTGTCAGGGTGACAATGTGCATGCTGCAACAGGATGGTTGCCTGTGGCCACACATTTGACCAGACATCCAAAAAGAACGGTAATGTTTTAATTAAGTAAAAGTATCAATACCACAATGTAGAAATACTCTGTTACAAGTAAAAGTCTGGTGTTCAAAATGTACGTCGGTATTAAGAGTACAAAAGTATTGGCATCAAAAGTAACTATAGTAACTAACGTTTTCAAATAATTGTAGTGGAGTAAAAGTACATATCAGCCTCTGAGATGTAGTGGAGTAAGAATAAAATAAAATAATTATTTGGAAATACTCCAGTAAGCTACCTCAAAGTTGTACTTAAGTACAGTACTTGAGTACATGTACTTAGTGACTTTACACAGCTGTCAGTGTGAATTGCCCTAACTAGGCACATTTATCAATATTGATGCCTTAATTACTCCACAGAGTGTGCAAAGCGTATAACAGAAATCATAAGTGAAAATGTTGCTCTTGCCTTGCATTTCAAATATAATAGCCTAAGCCTAAGTAAGGTCTTGATATTAATATGGAGTGCTCAGTGAGCTGGCTTAAGGAGCCATTAAACTAACCTCAGCCCTGAATGGCCTTCTCTCAGTCACCACATCTCAGTCCCATTTAACATTTGGGATTCTGGGAAATTAATTTAATTAGAGTGGTTTCCTGTAGGCAAACAAAGTATTATTCTTTGGTGCCTATTGTTGTTATTATCTCTGACAGCCCAGGCTGCAGAGATTATGTTTTCACACCTGTCTGTGTGTCTGTCCGTCTGTCTGTGTAGCCTACAGCTAGTCTGAGGAACCTTTGGACCGATCGGCATCAAACTTTGCATGCACACTCTCAGTAGACCAAGGTTTTTTACCAGACTCATGGTGGCACTATAAAAGGCCACTTTATGCTTTGTTTTTATGATTTTAAACTATTTTCCCCAGCAGATTCCTCTGGGTCCGACAGCCGTAACGGCCGTACTTGACCTGACTTGCGTCAGGGCAGCCACATTTGCAAGTTCTTGAAATTGTGCCTTTCTAGTTTCTTTCTTCCTCTCTTATGCAATTCAATCTGTCTCTCATCATTCCTCCCTTCTTCCCCTTGGCCTCCTAACCTCTACATTGACAACCCCCACCCCCATGCTGTGTTGCCAAACAAGCTGAAATGCTGAAATCACTCAAGAAATGAAAAATGTTGACACAAATTGACACACTGATAGACGGACAGACAGATGAATACCCCAAAAATCCTATAATATACTGTACTGTCCATGCCAACCAAAATGTATCACACACACACACACACACACACACACACACACACACACACACACACACACACACACACACACACACACACACACACACACACACACACACACACACACACACATACACACACACACACACACACACACACACACACACACCTAAATTATATTTATAGGCTATAGCACTACAGTTCCTGTCTGTCTGTTGCTAGGTTACCGGCCAGCCCAGAATTCACATGCAACAAGTTTCTGCTTCATATACAAAATGAGGATGTTCTCTAAACACACACACACACACACACACACACACACACACACACACACACACACACACACACACACAGACACTGTTTTGCTGTTGAAGCAAATTAGGTTCTCCATGCTGTGTCACATCATTGACATGTGCATCAGCATCTGTGCGTGCGTGCGTGCGTGCGTGCGTGCGTGCGTGCGTGCGTGCGTGCGTGTATTACTATAGTTTCTTCGGTATTTTAAATGTTTGGTTCAGGGATTTAGGGATTAGAGGTAGAGTTATGCCTGTTACACTTAGTTGCGTGCTGATGTCATACTCGTACACCAAAAAATTGCAGGTCTACAAACTCACAACACTGCAACGTGCTGTGGGCTTGTAGATATTTGCGAAAGTGGCATTCATAAAAGGGTGTGTGTGTGTGTGTGTGTGTGTGTGTGTGTGTGTGTGTGTGTGTGTGTGTGTGTGTGTGTGCGTGTGCGTGCGCGCGCGTGTGCGTGTGTGCGTGTGTGTGCGTGCCGCGTGCGTGTGTGTGCACAGGTAGGCTACAGAAACAGAGGTAAAGTGCTGACATTGCATTTGGTGCCTTCTAGTCTCCAGTTGCTGTGGCAACTGGCAGGCGTTTTAGCTCCATCCCCATGGCAACAGATGAAAATGGCCGTTGTTACAGTGATATGCTGAGACAGAGCAGTGGGGCGGCAATCAACATTAGAGTTATAATTTTGCCCCCTTGTGGCTGTTAAACAGCCCAGCAAGGAACACTGCGCCTATTGGAAGGGCTACGGCAGGAGTTGTCAAACTTTTTCATGCCAAGGGGGACCCCCAGATTAATGTGTATTTAGCCGCAGACCCCCATATGAAAATATCTGGTGCCAGGGACCCCCATATGAGATTTGTATTGTTCAAATGTTTCAGAAATATATATATTATAAAAACTCTTTTGAAAATACCAGATCTACAAGCTCACAATGCATTGACGCATTGTGATGGATGGTTAATAAACTAATACCAACTATTTGGATGGTTATACCATTTTGAGGTGCTCTGCTCTAGAGTCTAAGCTTTGGGTGTGAAACACCAAAGCAGGTCACAAAATGACACAAAAGAACAGCTTCAACTCCTGCAGGGCAGAGGAAGTCTCCCAGAAGGTTTGACTTTGCTCCATATTTGGATGGACGGATGGATGGATGAGGTGGCCATAGCTGAATGATGGTTAGAGAGCACGGAAGCCGGAGGTCCCGGATGTCCCAGATTGACTGTGTTGCCCTGAGCAAGACCACTTAACCTCTAACTGCTCCCCCTCCACGCTCCTCTGTGGGCAGCGATCAGCTGGGTGAAGCTGATCACTGAATTTCTGTGGGATGAAAAAGGTCACAACAATTATTAATTATTTCAGTACAGTTGAGGAGCAGGCCCTCATATTCAATGTAGTAATAGAACATACAGTAATCAACAGGAATAGACATTCACATACAGCAATTATATATACAGCAGCATACAGCAATACATACAGCAATACAGCATGATGAATGGAAAGACTGACTGACAGACAGACAGACAGACAGACAGACAGACAGACAGACAGACAGACAGACAGACAGACAGACAGACAGACAGACAGACAGACAGACAGACAGACAGACAGACAGACAGACAATGCCCTCTAGTGAGCAAAACATGTTAGTTCATTTTGGCCTTTAGCGCTTGAGTGTACTGACCTATATTACCTCACAGCCACCTGTGTGTACGTCTGCAAGTGCATTTATGTGCGTGTGTATGTTTATTTTTATGTTTTGCTCTCACGAGCAGTGAGAGATCCCCTAGTCTCTTTGGCAGGCAGGCAGACAGACAGACAGACTGACTGACTGACTGACACTGTAACCGATATATTAAAATACAGAGCCATGCGCTGTTCCAAATTTGTCACTCAGCCATGGGATCCCACCGTCTGACCAGGAATAAACATAAACACACACACACACACACACACACACACACACACACACACACACACACACACACACACACACACACACACACACACACACACACACTCACACTCACACTCACACTCACACACATTCAGCCTTCTTCTTACTCTGTGCATACCTTATTTTTCATATTTCCATATATAGGCTACTAACATGCCCCAATTGGGGGCCCCAGGTTGAATTTGGTTACATTTGTGAGCAATATACAATTACCGTTACATTGGTATTGAAAATAAAGAAATAATAATAAAATGACAAAACGTTAAAAAACACAAAAACAAATCTACGATATTTCAAAGAATTTAAGAAATTTGATGGGAAATATCCGATCTACAAGGTCACAACGCGTAATTCTGTCTTGTAGATTGGCATTTTTTTGCAGTGCAACACCGTTGACAAAGTAGGAAATATGACTTAACAGGGATGTTGTGAGTTTTATGAGTTGTGGCATATTGGTATAAAGGTCAGAAAGTCTAACGTCTCAATATTCTCTCTTATTCCCCTGTACAAGTTATTGTAAAAGTGTGGTACACGTACCCCCTTTTAAGTATTCAACTATAATATGTTCAACATAAGGACACCATCTTGAAAGTGGTTATATTTGTGTGCACATCAACTAAATACAATTATCTTTTCATTGGTACTAAATTTAGAACATTTCAGAAAATCAAAAAAATTATTGAATATTTCATGTTCATTGCTGCTACAGTTATGTTTATGCTGCTATAACATTTACGATGTATGTGGATATAATACTTCCAATTCTAAGCACTCCCTATTGCACATCCCCCACTGCTGCTAAGCCTTATTTCTATCTTTTATCATGTCTTGTTTTTCTTGTTCTCTTGGTTTTTCTTTGAAACCCAGTATTATGTTTTGTATCTCATGCAGCAGTCGTTGCACAGTCTTGCAGACATACCACACCAGCATTTCTCGACTCGTTACTGTTACTGTACCTGTATGAGTGAGTGAGTGACAAATAAAACGTTCTGCATTCTGGAAATAGAGATGAGATGAGAAAGACATCTTCAGCACTCTCTCATACACACAGGCACGCACGCACGCACGCACGCACGCGCGCGCGCGCACACACACACACACACACACACACACACACACACACACACACACACACACACACACACACACACACACACTTCTAGTCAGCAGTGTGTTGCTCCAGCATCATTATATGTTCTGTGTTCTCGTGTTATTGGTGCAGTTTAAATATTTAAAAGGCCACCTCTACAATAGCAGCAGCATCTTCTAAACCTGTGAACAATTGTTCACTGGTAAATCTCAGTACGTGGTCTTGAATACCAATGATGAGAAATGGGGACAAATCCACATGGTAGGATACCCTTTTTCCACTTTTTGTTTTTCTTTTCTCAAGAGCCTATAAAGAAATATTATATTTATCTATAAGTTAATATTATTCCTGATGCTTTTGATCAATTTGAGATGTTTCTGGTTTTATCTACAGAAACTGCCTCAATATTGGATACAGAGCAAGAAGAAAGAAAATGAGAGTGAGATTTTTACAAATTCTCTTAGGTGACCGGGGTCGGGTCTGTTTTTTCCCTCTACGCCAAATCTGTACACAGAAAGTTCCGATCTGTAATTTTGCATGCGAGCTTGAGAGCTTGTAGATTTGCTATTTGTGGCAAATGTTCCTCCAGATTAGGGATTCTAGCGTTCAAATGCTTAATGTGTGACATATTAGATGCTTTCAATCCATTGCATCGCTCACATGGCATTGCAGATGATTCATTCCCTTTGCCCTGTCAATGGGGCTTTAACTAAACTAAACTAAGCTCAAAGTGGGGTCCGGGGAACCTCAGGGGTCCTTGAACGGGTTCCCCAGCTAAATAGTTAATATGGCATCAAAATCATTATATACGTCGGCTATTATAAAAATAGGGTTGTGAGCTTGTAGATCTGCTATTTTCAACAATTCTTGAAATGTTTTGGAAAACACAAATCTTCCCTGGCACAAAATATTTTCAAATGCGGGTCCGCAACCAAATAGCCTAATAATAGCCTAAAACTAGCGGTATAGTGTGGGAACACCCTGTCAGAAGCATTTTGACATGATGACCACAGAGCAACTGATTAATTAATTAACCTTCTATTAAGTCACTAGCTACTGCTGCTGATTACTCATGCTCTGTTTGGCCTGCTGTTAACACACACACACACACACACACACACACACACACACGCACGCACGCACGCACGCACGCACGCACACACGCACACGCACACGCACACGCACACACTAACACTAAATAAAACAATTACTGTGACTGACAAGAGTTTCAACCACAGAGAATATAATTAAACTCTGGATAGGAACCTACAAGTTGGAAAACTATGTGTGTGTGTGTGTGTGTGTGTGTGTGTGTGTGTGTGTGTGTGTGTGTGTGTGTGTGTGTGTGTGTGTGTGTGTGTGTGTGTGTGTGTGTGTGTGTGTGTGTGTGTGTGTGTGTGTGTGTGTGTGTGTGTGTGTGTGTGTGTGTGTGTGTGTGTGTGTGTGTGAGAGAGAGAGAGAGAGAGAGAGAGTATGAGGTGCATAATGAGTTAACTCTGTATATACTCTTAGTAAAGCTCCCCTTGAGAGATTAGTGAAAGAAATCCATGCAATTATGTTTCTAACACAACAGTACAGCATGTAAACAAACACGAGACAGGCAGATTATAAGCAATATTTTATAATGCATAGCAGTTGGTTTATATTTTGATATGATTTTAAATGGTTTGACATTCAATACAACCTTGTTTGGGTTAGTCTTGTTGTTCAGAATCATAATTTACCTCATTTATCTTACTAAGAATAGAGGGTTTAAGTTGTTGAGTTATGAAATGTCTTTTAGGTGTCGGGCGCAGTGAGGGCTGTTGCCCAATTTTGTGTGGGTATCCACATAATTAGAGCTGTTGTGAGAGACATACAGTACAGTTTCATTTTGGCTTCCAGAGCTGGGCTATAGTTTACGTTCTGCAGAGGTTTATTATTTGAAACAATATTGCTCTCATGATGGCCATCAATGATTTCTTCTGAATTGCCATCACATTCTCTGAAGATCATGTTTAACCAGCAGAAAGATGCAGAGCCAGGGCTACTCTGTGTGTACGCGTACATAGATAGATAGATAGATTTAGTTTTATTTTGCCATCTGCACTTCACACATAAACTGTGAAAGAATATAGGCATCAGTATAATGTACAATCTATGCCCAGTAATATGAACACACAACTTCCATCAATAAAAATATATATACAGTATGTACAGACTAGCCACAGTGCACATTAGGCTGATACATTGTCACCCAGTGTACGCAATGGGTATATGGATATTATACACAGTTTGTACATAATATATATATGTGTGTGTGTGTGTGTGTGTGTGTGTGTGTGTGTGTGTGTGTGTGTGTGTGTGTGTGTGTGTGTGTGTGTGTGTGTATGTGTGTGTACGTGCTATGGCTGTGTTAACAGGAATGGAGCTGTGTTCCATTTCAGGGGCGTGTTTGTATCCGTCTGTTCATTGCATGATGAAACATTCATTCCATAATGTGTCGCAAGTTCCAATATTGATGAAGCAAAGTTTGTTGTGGGTGTATTTGCATGTGCATAGCTATGTGCCTTTGCATGTGTGCACTGTGTATGTCAGTGTGTACGTGTGCGTGTACGTGTACGTGTACGTGTACGTGTACGTGTACGTGTGCGTGTACGTGTGCGTGTACGTGTGCGTGTGCGTGTACGTGTGCGTGTGCGTGTGCGTGTGTCAATTTTGAGGTATTTCACTTTACTGTGTTTACTGAGTATTTCCAATTTTCAGTACTTTTACTTGTTACTTCGACTACTCCACTACTACCCAGAGGCAAATATATATTTTCTCAACATTTCTTTTAAAAACTTAAGTTACTAGTTACTTTGTAGATTTTGATTATATTACATAACATACATTAACCGCTTCAGCCCATATACAGTTCAGCCATTTGAAAATAGCAGATCTACAAGTTCACAATGTCGCGATGCATTGTGAGCTTGTAGATCTTCTAAAGATGTCTTACATTTGAAAACTTGTGCAATGGGACATTCTGCATAATGAGTACTTTCTACTTTTGGTACTTTAAGTAAATTTTGAATTCCGGACTTTACTTGTATTTCTACATTGCAGTATTACTTTTACTTCAGTAAAAACAAAAGTGCACTTTTTCCACCACTGATAAACACATGCATGTTTATTTATCCCTCAGTGTGTATAGACTATTCTATTCCCTCAATCCCTTTTAGACAACTTCATCAACCTTTTGCCCTCTTTTTCCATCACTGCTCATCTTTCTGTCCCATAAGAAGAAGAATACAACATAGGCTACAGTTAGTAGAGGATTCCTCAGGAGCGAACGCCTGCGCAGTGCGAGTCCAGAGTAATGTGTGTAGTAGTATTATTGTGAATGGGGGGGGGGGGTATTTTGGGTGTACAGTCACAAGAGCGACTCAACGGAGCCAGGAAGTAGTCGAGAGAGAGAGAGAGAGAGAGAGAGAGAGAAAGAGAAGGACTGAGAGAGAGAGGGAGAGAGAGAGAGAGAGAGAGAGAGAGAGAGAGAGAGAGAGAGAGAGAGAGAGAGAGAGAGAGAGAGAAGAGAAGGACTGAGAGAGAGAGAGAGAGAGAGAGAGAGAGAGAGAGAGAGAGAGAGAGAGAGAGAGAGAGAGAGAGAGAACTGCAGCCAAAGTGAGCGTTATCTATCAGCGAGTGGTCACGATTTGGAGAGGCAGAGAGATAGGAGAGAGAGAGAGAGAGAGAGAGAGAGAGAGAGAGAGAGAGCGAGATCACGACCCTACCCAAAAGGTAGATAGAGCACGAGAGAGAGAGAGAGAGAGAGAGAGAGAGAGAGCAGCAGCACATTACTCCACACACAGTCCTCCTCGGCAGAGAGAGAAAAAGAAAGACACGGAAGAGAAGTGGAGAGTGAGAGAGAGAGAGAGAGAGAGAGGATTGAGTGGAGGCGGACTTATAGTTCTAAGAGCTCCATTCACGCACGGCAACCCCCCCCCCCCAAAAAAAAACATCTTAAAACTTTTTTTAAAAGTGTTTTGTCTCTCAGTCTGTGTCACTGTGAGTGAAGAAGATGCCGCGGGTAGTCCCGGACCAACGGAGCAAGTTCGAGAACGAGGAGTTTTTTCGGAAGTTGAGCAGAGAGTGCGAGGTACGTCTTTCTCTACACGTTTTATATAAGGCTGGTTTGTGCTTGAAAATCGAAAATAGCAGATCTACAAGCTCAGGACGTGTAGCCCTGCGACGCGTCCCTGAGCTTGTAGATCGGCTATTTTTTCGGCACGCGACACTGACACGATCTTAGGAGGCTACGCTCGCGCTGACTGTCGCTCGAGCGGAAATAAAACTATCACTCAACTCATGTTATTGATGTAGAAAAGCCTTCAATCGTGACCTTTTATTCTGTAAAAAATACATATTTATGAAGCCAATTATAATGAGAAATAACTTTTTAATCTTTTTTTTGCTGTATTTTTGTAGCCTAATTGGTATCGTGCTACTTTACTTTATTGCGTAAAATGTTTTTTTTTTTCGTTTGTTATTTGTTTAACTTTTGAAATAAATGTGTGCTTCGGAGAGATGTGAATCCTTTCCCCGTGTTGTATTTATTTTAATTTAGTTGAACTTCTGTTTGTTGCCCTTATTTTGAATGTATTTTTTTCTTAATTAGAATCTATCTTAATAGCAGGCCCTCGTCTGACATGTTTTCTCAAATAGCCAAAAGCAGCCTTTAAAGTTCTTATTCATTTCAAATTTGGGTCAAAGGAATCATTTGACCCAAATTTGTGATTCCTGTTAATGTCAATACTGCATGCCCTCTGTGGTTTCAATGTTTATTTTTATGTATTGATGTGTTGTTGTTTTTTAACTTTTATTTCATTTAATTTTAGATCAAATATACGGGCTTCAGAGACCGGCCTCATGAAGAGAGACAGGCCCGCTTCCAGAACGCCTGCAGGGACGGACGGTCAGAGATAGTGAGTGGAAGCTTTTCTCCTCCATGGAAAAACGGAACAGGGAATAAACTGCAGCCCTTTGCATCAGGGGTTCTCAACCTTTTCAGGCTGCGACCCCCCAAAATAATAATCATATTTCCCTGATAACCACAACTAGGAGTTGAGGCATTACATTTAGTTTGTCATGGTTCCACAGATAAATAATGTGAAAATAGCAGATCTGCAAGCTTGCAAGGCGTTGTGAGCTTGTAGAATGGCTATTTTCCAAATTCTTGTATTATTCGACAATTTGTTTTTTATAGTAACAGCATATAGTTTGTTGAATACTTTTGATGCAATAATGGTCTTTTTTGTCTTTTCTTTCTTAATTTGGTCTTTACTTTTAGGCAGTAAAAGGGTCTTAAAAGTCAGTGAAGGTTTCACTTCACTGTCATCTGGGGACCCCCCCAAAATCATGTGGGGGGACCCCCTCCTAGGGGTTCCGACACACAGGTTGAGAACCACTGCTTTACATTACCGTTAATGAAAGCTTGTGTTTGGTAGAATATAAAGCTCTGGCTGTTCTGTGTGGCTCTGGTTTGACCATCATGTGCTGAGGGATGATTGACGGAATAGAGATGAGATAGATGTGAGTTGTGCCTTTTTGATCAAAATGTCCCACATTTGGCCATGATTTGAAATATTTTGAAAATGCATTTGAAAATACTGGTCCCCTCAGAAAAGGCCTAATTTCAAGACCATTCACCTTTTAACGGCTTTAGTAGTTGTTATTAGACCACTGCAATCGTCCCACTGTACACACACACACACGCACACGCACACGCACACTCACACTCACACTCACACTCACACGCACACACACACACGCACACGCACACGCACACTCACACTCACACTCACACTCACACTCACACTCACACTCACACTCACACACACACACACACACACACACACACACACACACACACACACTCGTCAGTGCTAATTTATCAATTTAACCCAGAGAGTGAACACTGAGGATTTTTATCATGTGTTTTAGTGTGGCACCAGACCAGGAACTAGACATGCTATCACACACACATACACAAGGCCCTCTTCATCCTCTGGGCTACAAGTTCACTGCTGTTAATCTCTGCTGTGTTTGTTCTTCTGGCAGCAACCTCACAGAATCACAAAGCACATTATTATCACACATGTCCTTATTGGTTATCATTGTGGAGGCCTGTAATTTTAGGCTCTAAACTGCGCAATACCACCACCGTAATCTTTAAGACCTGCTTTCTGTTGTCACATGTAACAGTTTTTTAAAGCTTGAGTCCGTAGCTTGCATGTCTTTTCGCCTCCCTGCCACGGAGTGGTAGATAACTACCACTACCGAATAATAGTCAGACAATAAAGAAGACAGCGTATAGCTAGTGTCCGATCTGGTGCACCGGTCTGCTTCAAAGAACTTTATTGACATTTGTCGATCAGTCGGTGACTCGGTGTCCAACCTGACACCAGGGTTCTAAATGAATAAATGGAAGAGCAGGGAAACCACCTTCAACTGTAGATGCAGTGCTAGTTATATTAACATACTGCACCATACAGATTGGATAAATTAACATTTTATTCATAAAAATAAGTCTCAGATTGTAGCTTTAATTAAACTTTTTGAATGATATTATTATTATTATTATTATTATTATTATTATATATCTTTCAGTTTTTGTTGTACTCATACAGTAACTCTCAAGGAGCAACACTTTGCAGCAGTGCAAATGACAAATGAGCCATTTGGCCTCTCTGGTTATACACAATAAAAATGATGTCATTAGAATGTATCCCTTTATATTTAACAGTACATCCATTTCAGTCCCTAAACTGTGGCTATATTCTATTCCATTATGGTCTGAAAGAGTATAGCTAAAAAAGATACAGGTCTGTTTATCCAAGTGTATACACACCTTAAGAATATAAACAAACCTTTTGGTGCCCACAAATACACATGAAATAGATGTTGAGTTATCACCCACTGTCAGTGCTTACTTTAAAACGACACTGTACATTTTACAGTACAAACAGTTTATTCTACAAAACAAAATCACAGAGTGAAGAAAGGTGTGTTGGAGGAAATTAGTTCCATGCTGTAATTACCCAATAACAATACAGATGGTATGTTACCTGTTTAGCCATCCCTATCCTGCCTAAATGTAATTGACCTGCTTGTCAGAAGTAATGACATTGCAAAAAATGCATCTAAACACCCCCCCTAATTACGAAGTTTTGTAAGAGGCGGGCAAATCACCAGTTGCGGGCGAGCGGCGTACCAGATTGTCATTGTTTTTAGCTCTCTCTTGTCTGCAAACACTTCTTTTGATAGGGACTGTAGCTGATGATGTTTGTGGGTGCTCTCTTTTAGTTGGTGGGGGTATATTTATACCAGAGAGAACTGATAGGTAGAAATTCCACTCTTAATGCATACTGTCTCGTAAGACAGTGTCTCATGTCAAAAATACTAGATCAGATTTTTGGCAGCACACCACCACCACCACCATGCAATCAAGTATAAATCAACTAATCTCATACCCTGCACATATATATATGCCCATTAGTGTGTACAGTACTGTAATTGTCTATGCAGCAACAGTGTCACACTGTTAACTAGAAAAGTGTGCTCCTCGGAGCACAGGTCTTAGAACTTCGGTCATAGCCACTTAGACTGGGATCTGACTCATACATCTTGATCACATGATCCCAGAGATAATGTGTACCGATTTGTGTGAGTTTTGGACAAAATCTGTAGGAGTACTAGCAAAAAGCTTTTTGTGTGTTTTGAGTGTGTTTTAAAGAAAACACAATATGGCAGAAAATGTATTCTGGCACAAACAGGGCCCATGAATTGCGTCCTGACTGATCCAAGGAATCCAGAGAAAAAAATACTCTTGAACCTTTGAAAGCCAATTGTAGTCAATCGGAATAGAAGAAGAAACATTTGACAGATACATCTTGATCACATGACGTGAGGTTTGGACAAAATTGGTAGGAGTAGTTGCAAAGAAAACACAGTTTTACGGTTCAAGAGTTATAGGCCAAAGCGTGAATTGGCCTGTTACAGCGCCACCATGAGATTTGAAAAATGTAAGGTGGCATTTCTTCCTTGGCCTAGTGGTAAATGGTGGAAATGTGTGTTCAAAGTTTCACGGCAATCGGACATCGGACATGATTCATGATTTGAGGCATTTTGTCCAAAATGGAGCACTCCTGCAAACTTTGGAAGCCAATCTTAGCCAATCAGAATGGAATACGAAGAATCGGACAGATCCGTATTGATCACATGACTATAGAGATAATGTGTACCGATTTACGAGATGTTTGGACAAAATCTGTAGGAGTAATATAAGAAAATATGTTAAGCAAAAATCTGCCCCCTTGGTGGCACGGACGGACACACACACACACAGACGGCTGGACACACACGAGCAGACGGTCAGGGGCGAAAACATCTCGGCCATGCCTTCGGCATTGGGGAGACAATGATTATAGAAAGAATTAACTAATTTGAGCACTGATGGAAATCTGCGATGGCTTTGCTGTAATCACCTCCCCAGTGAATCTTTTTCTTTCAAAGTTTCCTTCTCTCATTTATTATTTCAGTGCCTTGCTGATACCCTTTTGCCATATGAAAAGGAACACACCCAATCACAATCATATATTTCTCTTTTGAGATGGGTCCATTCCAGACCACTTGCCCTTGAATGTGTCATAAACATTTTCCAGATGAACGATAAGTCGTTTCTTCAGGTTCAGTATATTCAGCAGTATTAAACGGTAATGGAAATACGATTTTTTGTGTTTTCATTTTACAGATATGTACAGTTATATCTTCATGTATATGCATTTTTATTTAAAAAAAGTCAATCAATCAATAGTTCAATACAGTGATTGAGACAAATTAACCTTAAGTGGCCACCATTACACAGATGTTCTCACATATACACACATTCCCGCTCAGATATTATAGTTACAGTAAGCCTAAGGTGGTAGCCATATGTTCATGACTTAACAAAGCCATAGGCCTGTCTATATATTGGGTATCGTAAAGCAATCATATACTCCCTCATTACTGTGTTTAAAAGCCTAAATTATGTTCTCAATAGGCAGGGAAAAGGCCCCCAGGCTACTGGCACACATATAAACACTGACACACACAGACATCAACCCACTTCTGCTGTCTTAGTCAGACTCTAAGTATTTTTCTTTTTTAACATATGCTGTAATCATCGTTGCAGAGGGAGAAGAGCTCTGTATCTAGTTTTACCAGCTTTTAGTGGGACAGGATGGCCTCATCTGTCTGCCTGGGAACATAACTGGCTGTTTGTCTGCCTGTCTGTCTGTCTGTCTGTCTGTCTGTCTGTCTGTCCGTCCGCCCATCCGTTGATCAGCGTGGACATTTATTTTTAAGGGACCTCTGCTGTGAGAATTGATAGTCAGTCATGGTTTTAATCTTTTTATGGTAGCTGTGAATTATTGTGTACTAGATAGAAGTGAAGCAAGACACTACAAAAAGACTTGAGGTGTTATCATGGTGCTCCACTGTTCAGTCCAGTACGTTCTTTTTTGAGCAACAGCCTCTGATAGATAAAAGCACTGAACCTTCATTGTTGGCTGGGATCATCAAATATAAAGGTATTAGGATATAATACCTTTTGGCATACTATTCGTAATTTGTCCTCTTCAGATGTAAATGTATGTTTTCACCTGCTGTATTTTATAAATAGTGCTACATCTGTATGTAAAAGTTAATATTTTATCAATAGTTAATACATTTAGCATTTACTTAATTGGAGATGCTGTCAACAAAACAAACTAACAAAATTAACACACCGGATTTTGCTGTATTAGCATTTAGCAGAGAGACAGATAGTCTACAATATTTATACATTAGACCGTGTGATAGATAGTGCTGTGTACTGCACTCTGTGTGTGTGTGTGTGTGTGTGTGTGTGTGTGTGTGTGTGTGTGTGTGTGTGTGTGTGTGTGTGTGTGTGTGTGTCTGTGTGTGTGTGTGTGTGTGTGTGTGTGTGTGTGTGTGTGTGTGTGTGTGTGTCTGTGTGTGTGTGTGTGTGTGTGTGTGTGTGTGTCTGTGCGCGCGTGCTGAGGGAATCATTTCTGGGAAATCTATAGCATTTTTACATTTTTATTCTCTTACACACACACACACACACACACACACACACACACACGCTCAATATGGCTTGAATCACAGGACAGTTCTAAATTGTCCAAGTCTGATCTGATAAATGACAGATAATTCAAACTAAATGATCTTCAGCTCGGCTCATTAGAGAATGGGATGCATTCTAAACTACTATTGATTTTCATGCAACGTCGCTGTCTCTCTCCTCTCTCTCTCTCTCTCTCTCTCTCTCTCTCTCTCTCTCTCTCTCTCTCTCTCTCTCTCTCTCTCTCTCTCTCTCTCTCTCTCTCTCTCTCTCTCTCTCTATCTCTCTCTATCTCTCTCTCTCTCCCTCCCTCTCTCTCATTTCCCCTCATCTTTCTTCGCCCCCCTCTTTCTTTGTCTCTCTTGCTGTCTTACTCTTTTTGACTATTTTTCTATCTCCCTTTTTAACAGGCTTCTCCGTTTTCCAATTCAGTCCCGCTCTCTGCCTTCCATCTCTCTCTTTCTTCTCATACCTCTTGCGTTGCTCTCTCTCTCTTTACCACCTCTCCTTCTACCTCTCTTTTCCTCTTCATCACCATCTCTCTCTCTCTCTCTCTCTCTCTCTCTCTCTCTCTCTCTCTCTCTCTCTCTCTCTCTCTCTCTCTCTCTCTCTCTGACCCCACATGAAGGCCTTTTCCCTTCCTTCACCTTTAGTTAAAAAATACATTGTTTTTCTTTCCCTTTCTTCCTTTTGTCTTTCTCCTTCCCGCCATCTCTCTCTCTCTCTCTCTCTCTCTCTCTCTCTCTCTCTCTCTCTCTCTCTCGCTCTCTCTCTCTCTCTGTTCTCTTCTCCTTCCTTCCCTCCCTCTGTTCCTCTGCCCCCCCCTCCCCCGCTCTGTGCCAGGCGTAGTAGGCAGCAAACTACAATCAGATGGTTGTAATTCACTACTTCAAATACAGCAAAAATGATGACTCTGGAGTTCTTTCTGCCCCCTTTCTCCTCTCTCTGTGTGTGTGTGTGTGTGTGTGTGTGTGTGTGTGTGTGTGTGTGTGTGTGTGTGTGTGTGTGTGTGTGTGTGTGTGTGTGAGTGCGTGCGTGCGTTTGTGTTATGTCAGAAGAATACAAAGTTCTGAAATGTATAAATGATTAAATTACTTTTGCAGTGAAAACCAAATTAATGAAACTCAAACTAGTATTTACTTATGGAATATATTTTATCAGTATGACAGCAGTATGACTCCCTTGATCTCTACTTCTGTTTGTCTGTCCATTCTCTCATTCTCCTTCTCCATCCTTGCTCATATTTGACAGGGTACATAATTCATATGCTTCTAGCCCAGCCTAAACCCTAATGCCCTTAGTATTGATTTGTGCCAGCAGAAGCAACATGTACACATGCACACACACACACACACACACACACACACACACACACACACACACACACACACACACACACACACACACACACACACACACACACACACACACACACACACACACACACACACACACACACACACACACAGGATAGCAGCACACAGGGTAGCAGAGATACTGCAGCACATGCGAACACACACGCACACACTAAAAAAAAAAATTCAATTGGCTGCAACTTGATTTTGTGCCTTTCTTTAATTTATTGCTGTCTGACTGCAACAGAGGAATGCATTCCATTGATTTTTATTTTATTTCTGTGTGTGTGTGTGTGTGTGTGTGTGTGTGTGTGTGTGTGTGTGTGTGTGTGTGTGTGTGTGCATGTGTACATGATGTGCACATGCATGTGGATTTGGAGAGTGATGCTCACCATTAGAGCGAGCAAGAGACTAAAGTATTTTACTGAATGAAAAAACGGAAGCAACATATAATATGGTTATATTCATACGAGGATAGCAGCACAATGGTTCAGTTTGTGTTTTCGGCCCAAAACGAGACTGGGTTGTCCTCTGTTACTGTTTTACTCTATGTACAGCTGACAATGGAAAGAAGGTCAAAGGAACAAACAGAGACACAGAACAACAAGCTAAGGAAGGGAAAATGTATACAACCATCCACAGAAAAGAATATGCTTGCTGCCACATGTTTAAACCAAAATTACTGTATCTGTCAACAGACTTAATGGAATCTAACACTGAATATACAAATAAGATAAGATAAGATAAACATATTGTGTCATGTACATTAGCACATTCAGCCACAGACTCCTGCTAGTGTTTGTGTATGTAAGGAATAGAATCTTGATAACACCAGGAGCAATCACTAGAAATGTGTGAATCCTGGAATCCTGATTGCCACGCACACTCATTAGAATTTCTTGATTCCAGGCATTTGTTGCGACGGGCACCAACCTCTCTCTGCAGTTCTTCCCCGCCAATCTGCATGGAGACCAGAGACAGGCTCCTACCAGGGAGTATGTCGACTTTGAGAGGGAGACAGGAAAGGTAGGTGTTACCTAAACGCACACATGCACATGCACACGCACACGCACACGCACACGCACACACACACACACGCACACGCACACGCACACGCACATGCACACACGCACACTCATGCGTGCACGTCATATCCAGTTGTTGCATTGCGTTGCATTGAGAAACCAACACAAAGAAATAAGTCTCTCCGATTTATTTCTTTTTTTTTGCCTTGAAACCTCATCCTTCCTAAATAATTTGATCAAGCCGTGCGCCAGAAATATGTAGGTTGTTTCTCTTGATTCATATTCCATATACTGTATAAAGGTTCTAAAGACAAATGTAGCATGACATTACAATTTTGAGATGATCCAAAGCCAGCTTCTGCTGACTACTAAATGCACACTGTTTGCTAAGATGTTAGTTGTTCTAAATACACGCTGAGCAGTGATGCTGAATACCAGTCACCTCATTAAGCTACCCAGCGTATTTGTCATAAAGTCTAAAGGCTTTATAACTAAAGGCTAAAGCTTTTTACTTTTTTTTTTTTTCACCTCCCAGGCAGCCTACAGTACATGTTTACTCTGACCATGAAGGTTTAGTGAGTTGAAAGGGTTAACCCATTCAATCTGGGAGCTCATCTGTGTCATTTTTAGATTTCTTTGGCTATTCAAAAACAGCAGATATGCAAGCTCATAGCGGTTGAAAAAACGTATGTTGCTATAATCAGTTCTCAAACTTTTTCATTTCAAGGACCCCCAAAATGATATGTATTTGGGCACGGACCCCCATCTCAAAATATTTTGTTCCAGGGACCCCTAGAAGCAGATGTTCGCTTTAAAAAACATATATTCAAAGATTTGCACGAAGTTTCCAAGATATTTCTAAAATAGCAGATCTACAAGCACTCGGTGCTGTGCTATGAGCTTGTGTATATGCTATTTTTGAATAGGCACAGAAATAAAAAAAATGACACAGATGCGTTCCTGGTCTGAAAGGGTTAAGCCCGTAATGCTTTAGCTGGGTCTCTGTTGTCAAGGTAATATGCATAGTAAAGTACAGTTGGCACTGTTGTTGTGTTTGTATGTGTGTTAATTGTCTCCCTTGGCGCTCGTCTTGGACTTTGTGTTGTGTGTGTGCGTGTGTGTATGTGTATGTCATCGCTGTCGGGAGGAAACCTTGTATGTCCAAAAGCAAAACCAGCTGCTCTATGCTCATGTATCTTATGCCTAAAACCTCATTTACATACTGTATGGATGGATATGCTATGTGTAAATATGTGCTAGATTCCTGTTTGTTTCATTTTTCTTGATTCTTTCTTTTGCCTCTTGATCCCCCTCTTCTTTTTTTCTTTCTCTTTGTGAAAACAACAAATACGATGGAGCCACTGTTTTACTGAATACCGCAGAAAATAGCCGATCTACAAGTTCACAGCGCGACGCATTGTAAACTTGTAGCAGTGTTAATTTTGACAGCAAATTCTGATTTAGTCTTAGTCATTTGAATAACACACCATTTAGTTTTAGTCCTATTTTAGTCATCTGAAAATGTTCAGGCTTAGTCAACTAAATATCAAAATCTTAGTCTTTTAGTCTTAGTCTTAGTCAACAAAAGTAACACTGACTTGTAGATCGGCTATTTTCACTCACTTTTGTGTGACACTCGTACTACGAAGTAGGGCATTTATCTGTGAAGAAAAAGTTTAGATGTGGAGATACAAGGTTTCCTGCCCTGCCCGAGACAGTGACGATATGCATGTGTGCGTGTGTGTGTGTGTGTGTGTGTGTGTGTGTGTGTGTGTGTGTGTGTGTGTGTGTGTGTGTGTGTGTGTGTGTGTGAAGGCCTGTCCACGGATGCTGGCCAGCTGAAACGAGCGGGCGGCTGGCGGCTCATTAATAATGCATTCTGGGGAATCGATGGACCTCCGCGCCCCGAGGCTGACAGACCAATCTCTCTCCGTTAATTATTTAAAAAGGCATGCCTCATGGGCGGGTGTCACGCATTCTGCAGATGAGTAGTCTGAGGTGTGTGTGTGTGTGTGTGTGTGTGTGTGTGTGTGTGTGTGTGTGTGTGTGTGTGTGTGTGTGTGTGTGTGTGTGTGTGTGTGTGTGTGTGTGTGTGTGTGTGTGTGTGTGTGTGTTGCTATGTTTGAGAAGGAGAAAGAGAGAGACAAACTGTAGGTGGCCGTGTGTTGTGATTGCATGTGTGTGTGTGTGTGTGTGTGTGTGTGTGTGTGTGTGCGTGTGCGTGTGTGTAAAAGGATACCCTCTCTCTCCTCAGTCACCTCAATGGCACTCCCAAGATCAATGAAGTTTTAATGAGGGCATAGTCATCACTGCTCTTTTCACCCAAATCCTCTGTTTGATGTGGATAAAATGACTCCATCAAAACTAGGAAGCTATCTAGCTATCTGTTAAAAGTTTTACAGCATCTCACAAAAAAAACTGCTGAGCTGTTCCTCAAGTGTCGTTTTTTAATAAGAAACACTAGTTTCACAATGCAGAAGTACAGTATGTCTGCTTTAATGCGTTGTTATATTATTTTATGCTGTTATAAAGTATTGTTTCTATGTATTGATAATGATGGATTATGTCGATTCATTGAACCATTTTGTGGAGAAAAAAAAACTTTGTCCGTATCCTTCGAGGCCAAACTCGATTATACCAGTCCATACAAAAAATAAAGGCTCCACTATTACGTTTGCTGGTCCCAACGACCAACTAACGGTTCCATAACTGTTCTGGTCTGGCATCAATCGACAGGCTGCTCTCTCTCCGCACCCCACTGAAAAACACCAGGGTTAATTGGGAACAGTTGCAGCTTCTTGTCTTGATGAACCGCTTGATCTCTCTCCATCTCCCAGCCCTCTCCCAACCGCGCCCCACACTTACCACACATATACTACACTATACTCACCCACGTTTTGCACTCACAAGCATCATCGCTGAAGTTCTGAATATAAGATGTCCCTATTTTGGACGTGATGTCATTATAGGGTAAAATGTAAAACATCTATAGTCCGATTAATGAGTAATCATTGCTATAGAGTGTTTGTTCAGTTACAGTGGTACCTCCCCGTCTCTCCAGCTCTTTAGTTAAAAAAAACAGAAAATACATTCAGGTCGGATACCAATTTTATCCAGTCAGGAGAGAGAACCCTGCAAAGATCATTTTATCAGCTTAAGTTTAATAGTGTTCCAGTTCCAGTTTTTGTCTGCTCATTTTATTTGTTTCATCACTTCCAAATTCCACTCGTTTATCTTGTAACGTGTATTGTTCTCTCTCACACAACACATTGCGTTACGACTTTGCAGATTCGGCTATTATCGGCAAAGAGATGTTGGTGTAGAGGGAGAAAAGGAGGGGACCCAGTATAGACCCCTGGGGGACGCCGGTCAACAAAGCATAGGGTTTAATTCCAAACACTTTGACTATGTAAGTGTGTAGTAAAAGTGTTTTTCCTCACAAAGTCAAAATTGAGGATGTGTGATGATGATAATGATGATGATAACTCACAGTATGGTGTGACCATGATAGCCGCTCTCTCCAGCCAAGCCTCCACAACAGACACTCTCTTCTGCTTCCTCTACATCACTGCTTCACAAACACTTAACCCATTGAGAACTGGAACTGTGTCATTTTTAGATTTGAGCTAAAAAGCATTATTTTACACTTTGGGCTATTCAAAAATAGCAGATATACAAGCTCATAGCGCGGCCGCGCTACAAGCTTGTAGATCTGCTATTTTTGAAAAACCGTGAAAATGTGTGCAAATCTTTCAATATATATATTTTTAAAGCGAACATTTTTAACTCAAATCTTTGCTTCTGGGGGTCCCTGGAACAACATATTTTGATGGGGGTTCCGCGGCCAAATACATATCATTTTGGGGGTCCTTGACATGAAAAAGATTGAACACCACTGATATAGAAACATACGTTTTTCAGAATACTGTTGAGATTTAGGAGACATGTAGAATCGGCTTCAGGTCTCAATGGGTTAAATATCCAATTTATTTGGTTTTCTTATTTTCTTGTAACTATTTTTTTTATTTCTTTGACTTTTAAAAAAGAAAAGTCAAAGAAATTCCATGAAAATGTATAATAAAAAAACGTCTAAGAAGTAGTGAAAATGGCAGATCTACATGTGAGCTTGTAATTCGCCTATTTTCACTAGTTTGGGTTCCCGGGGGAGACATAAAACTTCTCTTTTGGGTCTTGAGGTTTGGATACCACTGCTCTACTTCCACCGGACACCATTATTTTCTCCCTCCCACCATCCCTCTCTCTTCTTGCTCCCATCCTTTCTCCTTCCATCACTCTTCCTCCCACACACTCCTTCCCTCTACACTCCCTCTCTCATTTCCAAACACAATCTGCCAAGCCACAAAAGTAGCACAGCCAGGTTAAACTTGGTGATTGGATGTAAGCCTGTGTGTGTGTGTGTGTGTGTGTGTGTGTGTGTGTGTGTGTGTGTGTGTGTGTGTGTGTGTGTGTGTGTGTGTGTGTGTGTGTGTGTGTGTGTGTGTGTGTGTGTGTGTGTGTGCGTGCGTGCGTGCTTATGCGTGTGCGTGTGTGTATACTTATGCTTATGCTTATGCATATGTGTGTGCGTGTGCGTGTGCGCGGTTTGGTTCAAGGCATTCAGTGGTAAACTCTCACACACATGCGCATGCACGCACGCACACGCACACACACACACACACACACACACACACACACATACACACACACACACACACACACACACACACACACACATAGGCCCAATTCCAAACCACCCCCTCACTGACTCATTGACTTGGGTGCGCGTTCATGTGAGCTCCGTAAGGGCTTGAGGGTTGTTCCAAATGAAATCGGAAAGTCAGCCTGAAGTCAGCGAGGGCTCGGGAACGCCCCTTTCTGCACCCTTTCCGTAAGTCAGCACCTTTGGAGACTTTGGCAAAGAAATTGCCCACAATACATTGCGTAGTGGGAGTTACCAGAGGACGCCGATACCCACGGTGCCCGGATTTAAAAGGGAAAGAGGCCTTTCTTCTGCGACGTCGCTGGCCGAGAAATAAATGCAGAATTAATATGTCTTTTTACCACCGGTCTCAGTAGCGGGGGGGCGGGGGGGGGCGGAGGGCGGAGGGCGGGGGGGGGGGATTCATATCAGGCCAGGGTTCATTAGTGAGGAGAATGGAATAAAAAAAATAAAAAGAAGTTCAGTTGAACGTTTGAGAACCTTCAAAAAGCAGGTTTTTGAGGGATTATTTTTATTTATTATTTATTTTATTTCTAAAGGAAAAATTGTAATGGATTTTTTATTATCAAATAAATTGATTAAACACTTTAATCAACCCTATTTTATACTTCGTTGTACTAAGTTGTTGTGCAAAATAGCAACGTGTCCCAGAAATATAAAGTTACTCCTAAGGCTATCATATAATTTACTTATATTGACTGTATCGATAGCTGTTTCACTCATGATACAATGTCTCTTTTTTATAATATTTTATAATATAAAAGTTTATAATATTTAGAGAAATTTGAAGTTTCAAACAGGGAGGCAAGTGTCAGTCGAATCTTTGGTTGTCACGGCAACGTTGTCATCTGTCGTCAAGGTAACGTGGGACGTCACAAAGGGCTGTTCCATTGCTTTTGTACCCTTTTGGAACCCTTAAACCCTCCCACACTCAGGCACTTACCAGCTGACTTACCTTAAGCTAATGAGGGTGCAGGGCTTGAGGGCTTAGGGTGGAGTTTGGAATTGGGCCATAGTAGAGAGTTGAAGGCCCTTGTTGTCATCACGCTCTAATGGCATCCAGCTGTGGAAGAGGTTAATTTTAGTGGTAGCATCTAGCTCACTAGCTAGTAGCTACAGTAGCATTTAGCCTGTCGTAGGCTGTTAACTCGACCGTTGAGTGATACTAAAATGTTTTGGTACATTACTAAAAAACATATTTTAGGATCATCCTTGGTTGTTTGTTACAGTAATAATAGAGGTGTTGATTCATTCACTAGAACGTTGGTCAATAGATTTACCATCAGACTGGATTATTTCCACATAATTTTAGCATGCTCTTCTTCTTCTTCTACGCTCATCATTGACACTGAAGAATTAAAAAGTGAACTTAACATAGAATTAGATACAGTAAACCTTTATTGATACCCGGAGGGAAATTCAGGCAAGACTCTTGCACCAAAATATCTGCAGTGATAGACTATAATAAGTGCAGTATATCGATGTACGGTATGTATTTACAGACTATCAACAATGTATATGTCTAGTCTATTTCTATACTGTATACAGGGTCCCCACGGTCATGAAATTCCTGGAAATATTTTGAAATTAAAAAATAAATAATCCAGTACTGGAAAAGGTTTGGAATTGATCAAACTTCATCAAAGGTCCTGGAATTTATCAAGGGTCCTGGAAGAATATTTCGCTATGCATTGTTTTTGGCTATTGATTTTTTTTAATACAAAACCTTTTCATAAACATGTATAACATTACACGAAATGTGTAACATAAGTAGTTTTTCGCCGAACAGGCTGTGTAACACCCCATCCGCACTGCCAGCGATGCAACGTGACGCGACGCGAGCGGGCGATGAAATCTTATTAAAATACATGTTTTTGAATGAGACCGTCCTGACCTACCGCAAGCGACAACGAACCGTGCAACGACGTCGTCCACCCCTCCTATTTTCGCTCGCAGGCTCTATTTGAGCGAGGTTTCGCGGCTGTGCCCCACCCCCAAACACTTTTTATTGTTTTTTATTTATTATTTTGCTACACTGCCTATCTTTGGGCATTGTACATAGGAGTAAGAGACACATTATTGCGCTGAATGATTGTTATATAGGCCTGGAAATTGGGCTAAATATTCTGGAAAAGTTTTGGAAAAGTTTTGGAAATTCATTGCTAAAAATGTGTGGGGACCCTGTGTATACTCTATGTACAGACTATCAACACTAAATGTATGAGTATTTGTCCATGAAAATAAATATATGTATATATAATTACTGTATATATAGTATATATACAGTAATTATATATACATATATTTATTTTTCATATATTATATGTACATTGTTGACATGCCTGTTAAGGAGACTGTTGATATAACAGTCTATCCTTAGCAAGCATGTCAGTGTTTGACAATATGAACATCCTAGCAGTTGTAGCCTATACTGTAGTAAGGTGATTGATATCATTGTCACACATGAATGAATGGGCACACAGGTGAATAGTAGTGATGGTACAGTGGAAATAACAGTAATAAGTAGTGCAGTAATGTGAGCAGGGACACTAAAGTGGTGATGTGTATTGTCAACAGTCCATGTGCAAGAGTCAGTGGTCAAGTCAACAATGCAGTGTAATTACTGTGTAATTACACAGTGAAATCCTCAGTGTTAATTCATCCATTTGTGACGCTGAGAGTGTATAAAAGTGTTAAAATGTTTGAGTTAACCCGAGGAGTTTAACTTTGTAGGTCCAGCTTGGTTGTGGAGCCTGATGCCTGCAGGCACAAAGGACTGGCTTTGAACTTGATGTTGGTGTGTGATAAAGAACAGCGTAGCCGGGCTTTAACCTGACATCTTAATTCGAAAGGAACAATGGTGTCAGATAATGGTTCTTCTGTGTGTGTGTGTGTGTGTGTGTGTGTGTGTGTGTGTGTGTGTGTGTGTGTGTGTGTGTGTGTGTGTGTGTGTGTGTGTGTGTGTGTGTGTGTGTGTGTGTGTGTGTGTGTGTGTGTGTGTGTGTTCATGTGTGTCCATCCACACATGCATGCATGTGTGGTGTCATGTTTCCTTTCCAACAGAAGCCACTCTATTGGTGCATGGCTTGTCTGTGACATCATCAAAGCCAGACCACTAATTGGTTCCCTCTGCTACCGCTGCAGCAGCGTGTGTGTGTGTGTGTGTGTGTGTGTGTGTGTGTGTGTGTGTGTGTGTGTGTGTGTGTGTGTGTGTGTGTGTGTGTGTGTGTGTGTGTGTGTGTGTGTGTGTGTGTGTGTGTGTGTGTGTGTGTGTGTGTGTGTGTGTGTGTGTGTGTGTGTGTGCGCGCGCGCGTGTGTGAATGCATGTGTTCATTCCTGTGTTCTGTGTGCAGTGTGATATGTGTTTATTATACCGTCATAGTATATAAGTCCATTTTTCATGTACCTCAGATAGAAACCTATTTCGTAGCACGTACTGGACCACACAGCCTTTTACACACACACACACACACACACACACACACACACACACACACACACACACACACACACACACACACACACACACACACACACACACACACACACACACACACACACACACACACACACACACACAAAGCAGGCTCCTGCCACAGGGTTTCATATTTCCTGCTTCAGGACTGTAGATCAATGGCCACATCTACTTCCACAAGGCTTTGTAACTCCCACACAGACAGACGGGGTCCTCCTGTACTCCTGCATATACATATATATACATATGCTGTGCTTTGCCATTATGTCTGTATGTTACAACGTTTGCTCTGTGGTAAAAGGAGTGTGAGTAAAGTTAGAAGAGAGAGAGAGACAGATAGAGGGAGAGAGGGAGGTCAAACTGGTGTGAAATCCAGCATGTGTGTGTCACCCTTCATTCCTCTGTTCTTAGTCCCCCTCGGCCCTTTGGACCAGCTGACAGGACTGTTTCTCATTCTCCCAGTCTGTGGTCCTGGTCCCCACAGACCTCAAGATGTCCACCATTGTGCTGAGTCCCCCAAGCACTCCAAGGTAGCATGTCAGTTAACCACTATAAACCCTATACGGTTGACCGTATAGTCCCTCAGGGCTGTAGACTACTAGTGTATTTTCTGTTTTCTGTTATTGTGGGGAAAGCTTTCGTCGAAAATAGCCGATCAACAAGCTTACAGCGCGTCACAGTAAGCTTGTTGATCGGCTATTTTCTGCGAAAGCCTTCCCCACAATGAGGATGCTGGGGTTTAAGTGGTTAAATGCTTTGAGAGGCTGTTGAGGGACCGCAGTACATTTGTTCCATGTTGCCTGCTTGGCAATTAGCATCTCATCAAAACCGATCCACCGATGATGCGATTGCCATGGCTCCTGCCACTGCCCTCTCTCACCTAGACGAGGGCAACAGATACAACATATGCGTGCAAATGCTGTTTTATGGTCTATATGCAGCTGAGCATTAAACACTGTAGCTCCTGCCAGACTCGAGTCTACACAAAGCTCAGTGACATACAGTAGGACTGCACCCCCGACCATGTGCAGCTGGACACTGGACTTCCTGTCGGGCGGGCCGCCGCCAGGAGGTGAGAATGGATGACATCACATCAGACCCTCTCTCTGACCCCTCGACACATGCTTTGAGTCCTCTACTCTCTGAACACATGACTATAGCCACGCACAGCTCCAACGTTGTTATCAAGTATGCTGACGGCACGACGCTGATTGTCATTGTCTTTCTTTTAATTTTGACTAATGGGTTCCCACCCAGATTGCAGCCACGCAAGCTATACCACATATATCAAAAGACATTGTTTGCATGGTATTTCCATGGGCCAGTAGGAGCACAGAAACAGAAATGTAGAACGGTACTGACGGGAAGCGGTCAATGATATACATGCAGGTCTGGGTGATGTCAGGTCAAAATAGAAACAGCCCCCCATCTGTAGTAAACCATTTCATTTCTCAATAGGTAAGACATCACATTCCAAAGCTTTGCTTTTGAAAAGGATAAGAGAACATCCATACAGATGTGAAAATCTGTACAAAGGCTGAAAATGACCAGGCTGTCCTGTGGTGGCCTACGATAAAGACCATGTACTGTACACAGTAAAATCCTCAGTGTTGACGTAACTCAGAGAGAGTGCAAATGTGTAACAGTCTCTGAGTTACAAATGGATAAATTAACAGTGATTATCTCACTGTGTACTGGTAGTTTCACGGGTTCAAGCCCTCCTCTTTTGAAATGCATCTTGTTTATACCTCTACATACAGTGGTCCTGATCTGAAACAACCATGGAACATGGAACCTTTCACCAAGCGGCTTACAGTAGGTCACCTTGGCGTATATTCTAATGGTGGCCATTATTATAATTATGGGATGAGGAAACAGAGGAATGGCTAGTGGTCAAGCATGACGTGGGACCATACGATTATATTTCTACCATTAGCAAGGTTGTGTGTGTGTGTGTGTGTGTGTGTGTGTGTGTGTGTGTGTGTGTGTGGGTGGGGTTGTGATCCTTTGGGATTTTAACGATTCTGATTCCTTAACGGTTCCCCATAACGATTCCTACCGTATGTATTCTTATATATATACCTCACTGGTTCTTAGAGTGAGGTACAGAGACCCTCTGGGTTACTTGAGGGGGTTTCAAATGGACCCTTGAAGGTCTGTAACTCTGAGAGTGTACAAATGGAACCAAATGGACCCTCACGGGTCCATTTGGTTCCATTTGTACACTCTCAGAGTTATGGTGGTCCTTGAAATTAAAACGTTTGAGAAACACCACAGCATTGTAATGCCAGCACATGCCAGCTCTGACAGTGTGATTAAAACCGGTTCTGGAAAAGGTTCCAAATGTGATGGAACCGATTCCGGTAACTCAATGTTGGACCCGGTTCCTCTGATTTGTCCGGTTCCGGATCCCAACCCTGTGTGTGTGTGTGTGTGTGTGTGTGTGTGTGTGTGTGTGGTCCAGACAAATGAGACAATAGGCCAGCAGACGTTGGGCTAGGATTAGGAGGCCAGTAACGGATCTCCACCTGCTGCTGTTTTGACTACAGCACCTGTTCACACCCGACACACCCACCTGCTATGCCTCATTGTCCCTCGCTCTCATTTGTTACCGCTCTGCTCTGTGTCTCTTCTCCTGGTTATTTATCAAGTTCATTCAGCATTTCTCTGTGTGTGTACAGTCTGTTCCTCAGCTGGGCCGGGGTTGTAAAATAACCACCTTTTTAGTTTAAAGCCGTCATCTCTATCAC
>NC_139943.1:19937684-19945184 GCF_963454915.1 Gymnoscopelus microlampas
TTTAGCCCTGTTACACCTATATGTTGTTATACCTTTAAAGCTGGGAACGCCTCTGTGTCATTTTAGTTGTTACTTGCTATATCGCTGTTGTCGGTCAGAAACCTCTTATCTCCAAGTTTTTGTGTAACGCCCTACTTTATATACCACAGCATCACACAAAAGCATCAAAAGAAGCTGATCTACAAGATCGAACCACGGCGTGTTTTGAATTTGAAGCCTGAAAGGTCACAGTCTTGGACATATGAGGTTTCCACCGACAGAGACGATATATACATATGTTTTTGTTTTTTGTTTTTTTTCACGTTTTTTTAGAAAACGTAGGTAGGATTTAGAAGCTGTTCTTAGAATCGGCCTCAGTTGAAATATGGAGATACAAGGTTTCTGCCCAACAGAAACAATATGTATGTGGCTGCCAACAGACATGTTCATACACTTCTTTGTGATTACTTATTCAAAGCATTGTTCAAAAGACTCTTTCTCTCTGTGTGTGTGTGTGTGTGTGTGTGTGTGTGTGTGTGTGTGTGTGTGTGTGTGTGTGTGTGTGTGTGTGTGTGTGTGTGTGTGTGTGTGTGTGTGTGTGTGTGTGTGTGTGTGTGTGTGTGTGTGTGTGTGTGTGTGTGCGTGCGCGTGCGTGCGTGTGGCCTACTAAACAAAGAAAGAAAGGAATAAAAATGACATGCAAAGCAGGTCCAGAAACGCAGGCTGCCTGCCTTTCACTAAAAGACAATGTATGTGAATAAGTCCAAATGATGCCATCTAAAGATGTACAGGACACACATAAAACATATCTCCTCTCTTACTTAATAGCTTACTGTGTTTTAATGTGGCTACACCTTAAACACTCATTTTGTTACAAATGGATAAATGATTTTATTGTGCACAGACAGTTCAGAGTGAAACAATTCAACAGTTCTTTGGAACAATTCTATGGAGTTCTGTGGAACTCACTCCCAGCCCACATCAAAGCTGCCCCCAACCTCGCCTCGTTTAAAACCACCCTCAAAACCCACCTCTTCAGACTTGCATTCCCCACCTAATTCAAATTGCATGTATCATTGCATGCATATTATTTATCATTATTCATTATCATATATTTGCATAGTAATTTTGCGTTGCCATACGCATGCACTACCATATCATGTACAGTATAAGTTGAAGTCTCTTGATGTGATATAATTCTTATAGTTTATTTTACCAAAAAATCACGCTTGAGCTAACTCCACTATAAATGCCATGTATGCATGTGCTACAAAATGTATGTATTATTTCACCTGCCTATTTCTAAACCCAATGTGGACAAAACCTACTTTCTTTTATGTTAAAGATTACATTGTTGAAATACCAGTAGGTCATGAAGTTTAATATGGGGGGGAGAGAGAGAGAGAGAGAGAGAGAGAGAGAGAGAGAGAGAGAGAGAGAGAGAGAGAGAGAGAGAGAGAGAGAGAGAGAGAGAGAGAGAGAGAGAGAGAGAGAGAGAGAGAGAGAGAGAGAGAGAGAGAGAGAGAGAGAGAGAGAGAGAGAGAGAGAGAGACTGTTAAAACTAAACTGGGGAATTGTTCGTTCATCCCACACTGTAAAGATCTGTAAAAAATGTGTTAATTGAACTCGTTTACAAATGGACCCTTAAAGGTCAATTTCTACACCTACACACACACACACACACACACACACACACACACACACACACACACACACACACACACACACACACACACACACACACACACACACACACAGGGCCTCAGTGTTATTGCGTGGCTAACATTGCTGTCTACCTGGCACAGAGCCATCACGATATAACAAACCAAGGAATCCAGACAGGGACAGTCGTCTGTCTGTCTGTGTGCCTGTCTGTCTGTCTGTCTGTCTGTCTGTCTGTCTGTCTGTCTGTCTGTCTGTCTGTCTGTCTGTCTTAGTGACAGTCTGCCTTTGTGGACTGGGTTTATTTCTGATCAACATACAGTACACTGTCAAAATCCTGTCTTCACTGAGTGTGCAAAATGTAAATGTAACCAAATGGACCCATAATGGTCCCTTTGGTTACATTTGCTCTCTCTCTGAGTTACAAATGGTTGAATGAACACTGAGGATTTTACTGTGTAGAGATGTAGGGTTGGGGGGCGGGGGCTTGATTTTTTTTTTTTTTTTTAGGACAATGGCAAAAGAATTACTGCTCTCTGATATTTCTGCCATTTGTTTATTTTTTTTAAACTACTTCATGCTGAAATGAACAAACCCCATTTTTTTCCTTTATGGACTGTGTCATTACATGACATTATTCCTGAATCTTCTATCTCGCCTGTATGGAACATAATCAGAACAAGACAGAGCCGATGCTACTATGCATACTCCACTGTTGTTCTGTTTGAACTGCACAGCCAACTTTAAATCTGTAGAATAAACACAGATGCATTACTGCAGTGATTCTCAGTGTAGGCGGTCCTGGGGTCCTTGAGTCCTTGAATGATTGATAGTTAGGAACCAAATGGACTCTTGCGGCGGGTCTGTATCCCCAAACTGGGGTCCCTCTATTTAAAGAGGTTTAGGATGACTGCATTAGTGCGTTCAACGCTGATAGAACTACTGCATTTGGTTTGAAGCCTTACAGTATATCAGCTATGTATTCCAGGCTGTGTAACTACTCCTCTTCTCTCTTCTCGTTTTTCTCTGCTAAAGCATGAGGTCATTTTCTAAATGCTGTATATCTGGAAAAAATGTCCCATGGTTTTAAATGACCTGAGGTTTTTAATTTCAATATCTCTCTAGCATGGGTACCCCTACTTACTGCTCCTTAGAATGTTTCTACCATAAACTGTGTTGAAATTATGGCCGTCTCATTTTCAAAATGAATGTAAATCTCACTGGCCTCTGTTTGATAATATGTCATCTATATTTGCATAAGAAAACTGCAAAATGATCTGATCTTGTGCGCCGTGTCCAAACACTGCTCCAACAAAGAAAGACAGGGAAAGAGACACGCGATAAACAAAATTCACAGAAGCCAAATCCCAGAGAGACAGCGATCTGCGTCACTGTGGTTAAAATAAGAAGTCTAGTTCGAGCTGAATAGAACTGTTGAAACCATCGACCCTGGAAAAGACCCCGAAATAAACACACACGTCACGCACATGCACGCACACGCACACAAACACGCACACACAAACACACAAACACACACACACACACACACACACACACACACACACACACACACACACACACACACACACACACACACACACACACACACACACACACACACACACACAGAGGTTTCACTCTGTAGCTAGACTCATCCGATTGCCACAATTACGCCCAGATACAGTTGAAACAAAGGACCCTCTAGGGCAGTGGTTCTCAACCTTTTCATGGACCCCCAAGGGGTTCTCAAAGACCCCCAGATTGATATGTAAAAAGCAAAAAAAAACATCTCATGCTACACTGTAAAATCCTCAATTATTTATCTCAGAGTAGTGTGAAAATCTGTACACTCTCAGAGTTACAGACCTCGTAAGGGTCCATTTGGACTCCTAGTGGTCCCCCGACTCGAACAGTGCTCTCTAGGGCACTGTTTCTCAAACAGTGGATTGGGACCCATATGTGGGTCGCGGACCAATTTTTATGGGTCGGGAGTAAGTACCCCTTTATTTCTTGTTTCCTACATTTAGTTTTTAATTATTGTTTCAAAAGATTTTCATTTTTTTTCTTTATCCATTAGGTAGAGGGAAAAATACTTTTAAGAAGTAGTGAACATAGCAGATCTAAAAGCTCACATCAGCTATTTTCACTAGTTTGGGTCCCGGGGAGTCGTCAAATTTCTCTTTTGGGTCTGGAGCTAAAACGTTTGGGAGCCACTGCTCTAGGGAACACATTTATGCACAAATGTTTGGGGGATGATGCAGATAATTAATATCCTTATCGGGAAGGGGTACCCAACAGAGGAATTACATTAAGCAACAGAGGAAATCGGTTATTGATCATTGGTGAAGCACGGAGAAAAAGACATCGCCGGATGTGTCATATTGATGACGCTAAGTCCCTCTTTAAACAGTTTTTCAACAGTGCTAGAGCGAGATATTCCAGAGAGTCAATGCTGAGAACCGAAAGATATCCAAAGTAGAAATGTCATGTGATAATGTCAACGAGGTTCTCCAAATGAACTACAACAGGTTTAACTACAACAGGTTTAGCACTGCCTACGGTTGTTGTTGTTGCTTTCTAACCCCAGTAAAACAGAGAACCTAATCTTGGGTTATTGTTCTGATAGGACAACCTGAGACGGTTACTGCCAGTGCCATCCTATCAAACCCATGCGTCGGAGCAGCACGTATGCACACTGTGTGCAGACCAAATACAGAGCCAAAGAATTGGTTAAATGTCAAACAAGTCTATGAAGCTACCAGCACAAAGGGGTCCCTGCTTCATCACATCTCTCTCTCAGCTAAGGGGTCCTTGACCTGAAAAAAAAAACGTTGAAGAACCCTGATCTAGACAAACAGCTGATGGCTTCTGACTGAATGAATCGTCATTTCGTGTGACGCCACAAGCTAGGCCGCGCTGACGCTTATCCTTAGTAGCTGACACGGTTCTTCAAATCTGGCTGTTGATACATTAGCCTACAGTTCACAGGAGGATAAACATGGCAAACCCAGATGATTATGGAGAAACGGCAGATGCTTTATTATATTCTTCTGTATTTGTAACGCAGTGAATCTCAGAGTGTCCTTGGTGCGTGTTCCACGGGGTCCCCATCACAATCATTTTAACCACTTTATCCATATTTTAGACTTTATTTGGCTATTCATGACACACTGTGAGCTTGTACATCTGCTATTTTTGAAAACTTTAAAACTTTAAATAATCTTTTGCGGGTCCCTGGCGCAATATATTTTCAGATGGGGGTCCGCGGCCAAATACATATGAATTTGGGGGTTCCTTGACATGAAAAAGTTTGACACAGCTTTTTTCTCTCTCTCTCTCTCTCTCTCTCTCCCCCTCTCTCTGTCTGTTTGCAGGTGCATTTAAAGGCTCCCATGATCCTGAATGGAGTGTGTGTCTTATGGAAGGGTTGGATCGACTTACAGAGGCTGGATGGGATGGGCTTGCTGGAGTATGATGAAGAGAGGGCGCAGGTAGCGCGCACACACACACACACACACACCAGCCTGTCAGCTGTTAGCATAGCACATGACATGCTTATGCTACAATAATGTCACACATGTATTAACCACTTGAGACCCAGCATCCATATTCTGGGGGGTACATTTGGCAAAAATAGCAGAACTACAAGCTTGTAGATCAGCTATTTTGGGCAAAGACATGGGAAAAAGCAGGTCTGCTTCACTAAGACTACAGGGTTTAAGTGGATAAACATGTAAGGACTGATTGCAAGTGACCAACGTGAAGTTTCTCTCTTCCTCTGCAGCAAGAGGACGCTCTGGCCCAGGCAGCGTTTGAAGAGGCTCGACGCAGAACCCGAGACTTTGAGGACAGAGAACGATCACACAGAGAGGATCTGGAGGTAAGAGGGGCGGGCTGGGGCCAGGCTTATAACCCATTAAGATCTGTCATTTTATATTTTAACCACTTTAACCATTATCTTATACTTGGGCTATTCAAAAATAGCAGATCTACAAGTTCATAGTGGGGCGCTACGAGCTTGTAGATCTGCTATTTTTGTTTTTAAAAATCGTGAAAATTTGTGCAAATCTTTCAATATATATATTTTTAAAGCAAACTTTTTTAACTCAAATCTTTGCTTCTGGGGATTTTTCAAATGTCTTATAAATCCTTATGTTGCTATAATATCAGTGGTTCTCAAACTTTTTTCAAGATTTGAATTGTTTATTCAATAGTTCTAACCATACCCTTATAGAGTACCGAAGTCCTGACATCACTCGTTCATCCCCTGGGTGAAGTATTTTCTCTATGGAGAATAACATTGGGTCATCTTAGAGTCGTCTCATGTAAGAATTGTGGTCCAAAAATAAACAAACTGTCCCTGCGATATTGTCAGGGAGGAGGCTCTGTATCGTTTTACGATAGTCAGTCACTCATATTTGATACAGTCTGTTTCTGACGAAAATCCTATTAATTCGGCGGCGGTAACGTTACAGTTTTCTCGCCGTCAGTTGATGCTTCATATCCATATGAGTCAAACCGCCGGGCTCATTTGTTTATTTTTGGAACACAGTTCTTATATGCAGCGATATTAAACACGTCTTGGGAATTCAGAATTGGGAAGAAAACGTGACCCAGGTAGGATGCTTTAAGTCAGACTTCGTTCTCTATACTGTTGTCTTCGAGTCATACTGTCAGGCAACCTGCTTCTATTTGCTTTGGGGTGTGTGGGGCTTAGATTACGATGTCTGGTTGTGTGTTTTTCAATGTTTTTTCCCCACTTAAGTATAATTTGTGTTAATCTAATAAGTGCTTATGTAATAGGTTTAGTGCATGATCAGTTTGACCATTCATCTAATTGATTTGATTTGATTTGATTTGATTTGATTTGATTGGATTTGATTTGATATTACTGACTGATTGATTGACTGACTGAGTAAATTATGCCGGGTGTCCCTAAAGCCTTATTAGGAAATGTAGTTTGTTGTTCACTTTATAAATACTCAGTACCTTTTGAGAAATACGACCTTAAGGTGTCATAGATGATTTAGCATATTAAATACTGAATGTGAATACACACTAGACTAGTTTCCTTCAAAATAAATGTTGCCAGAACAAAATCTGCAGCCACAGTTATGAAGTCTGTTTATTTACAAAGGTACTATTGGACCGTTATCATATCATACAGTAGACAGTATGTGACGATACACTCCATTGAAGGTAAACAACTCCACAACAAACTACAGTTCCCAGCAAGGCTTTGGGGAGCTCAGAGGCATCTTCTCTAAGTTGACACCCTAAGAATGAACCCCAAATTGTTTATTTTTTTAGGACCCTGTGGTTTCTAAAATCTGGGATTGATGACAAACACAGACAGACAGCCAGCAGAAAAGAACAGGGTCTGTGTCTTCCACTTTTCACCATCTATCATACTGTCATGCACTAAACCACCCTGTGCCTGCGAGCATGTCTGTGCGTGTGTGTGTGTGTGCACGTGTGTGCATGCGTGTGTGTGTGTGTGTGTGTGTGTGTGTGTGTGTGTGTGTGTGTGTGTGTGTGTGTGTGTGTGTGTGTGTGTGTGTGTGCGTGTGCGTGTGCGTCTGTCTGTGTGCGTGTGCGTGTGTGTGTGTGTGTGCATGCGTGCGCGTGTGTGTTTTCATATTTATGTGCATGCATTGCATTGTGAATGATTTGATACATACATACGGTACATATACATACATACATACATATACATACGTTACATACATAAACATTTACACCTGCCTTTAGCAATGCGTGTGCGCACACACACACACACACACACACACACACACACACACACACACACATGGTGGCACATGATCCAAAGAAACAAGAGAAAAAGAGAAGGCTACCAAG
>NC_139943.1:19950184-20020184 GCF_963454915.1 Gymnoscopelus microlampas
AGAGAAAATAGGCAAGAGGGGGTTTGGGGTCAGGGGTTGGGCTTGTTGGTAAGGATCACCAGGGTGATGAATATATATTTTGTTATTATATTATGTTTCGTTCTGTTTGGATGTACTCATCATGACGCAAACAAAAGTTTGCGTCATGATGAGTACGGTACATCCAAACAGAACGCAAACCAGTGACAAAGTGATGCAATTTCAATTTCACGTTGTGGTAATGTCACTGTTGACCCCTACCATGCCAAGTTCCTTCCCCCAAAACCTGCTGTTTTCTGAGACCAAACGTTCAACTTTGCTGGGAAATAATGGGGGGGGGGGGGGGTAAAGAAAGGAGGGAGTGAAGGAAAGGGATATTATGAAAATTGTAACTTTTTAATAGGCTTTGTGGGGGGGTTACTGCTATTACTGTCTATTACGCTATGATCCTCAGTGTGATTTTAACATGCAGAAAATCAACACAGAGGATTTTACTGTATACAGAGTTCAGGCAGTTTATTCAATGGTGGCCATGTTGCAATGCTACCAAGCCTGGTTTATCGTTCTGTGCCGGTGTCGCACACCTAAAATAACAGATCTACAAGGCGTCACTGCATGCCTTGTGAGCTTGTAGATCAGTCACGTTTGGTGTGCGACGCGGTGAGCAACCAAGTATAACTCAGACTTGCCTAGGATGTGTAGACAGCAATGTGTTCTATTATATGAACATCAACACAGAGGGGCCCAACATTCTCACAAAACGGTTAAGTCAAGAATCACGAAGTCACGCACACACAGTATAATCACCAGTGTTCCTTTAATTTAAATTGACTGATGATTTTACTGTGCGGTCATAGAACAGAATGTTGGAGCTAACATGGCCAAACTGTGACGGGAAAAGATTGTGCGTGCGCGAGTGCGTGTGTGCGTGTGCGTGTGAGTGTGTGTGTGTGTGTGTGTGTGTGTGTGCGTGCGTGTGTGTGCATGTGTGTGTGTGTGTGTGTGCATGCGTGAATGCATGCACGTGTGTGTGTCTTTTGAGGGATTTTGCACTATGTGAGTCAGTCTTGTCCCCCACATGGCTTTTCTGTTATGCATGAAACCAAACGCAGGCCTACCTAACATGTTCTATGTTGTTTCCTATGCAAGATATGTATCCCTATAGCAGCACTCTCTTTTACAACTTTTTCAAGAGGAAGGAATAACAGTTTCATGCCAAATTTCATGCCAAACAAAATGCTGAAATTCATGGCATTAGGCCTGGGGATTACATTTTAATTATTTAATTGTGTTTGTGGACCAAGGCTCATCAAGACATATTACTGCATGTGCAATTATACGAAAAAATATTAGTTTACCAACACAGATTTGAAGCAAAAAACAAACAAACAAACAAACAAAAACATATTTTCTTAATCTTCAGATTGAGTAACAGTGTAGCTATGTGTCCATAAAATCTGAATTCTCGGTCAGAATTGATTGCTACATGTCAGATTTAGTTGCCATCCACCTGTCAAATAAGTATCAATCACCTGGTTATTCCTCACCATTGAAACACTGTAAAAGCTATGCAGCCTAAATACTATGCCCTGTCCTATTGCCGCACTATTGTAATGAAACAGTATGTTTTATTATCTTATTATTTTGTTTGTGAAAGTCATGATGTTTACTTTTTATATTAATTCTCATCTCTCAATATATATGCATTCATTTAAAGTCCTTCTTTATGCTTTGTTGTAGAATAGCATGTAGCAGCATTAGATTTAACAACCAATTCTAAGAATTTCTCCTGGAATGGAGTGTTTTTGAGTATTTTGTCGTTTCAATTTTTTTGTCTTTTAAAATAATTTTATTTCATTTCATTTCCTGTATTATCCAGTGCTGGGCCTTCATCCTTAACTTTTTATTTTTTATTTTTCTAAAGAAAGTCCACTTCCTGTGTTGATGTGGATTGACCCATTTCCTGTTATTACATTAATGTTTTTATATTGTGCGACAAGACTTTCATTTCATTTTCCAGTCGGTACATTCAAACGGTTTGATTATACTTATTATAACCAAGAAAAATATTTTGTTCAAGAGGCCTCTTGCATTTCTTTCTTCTGAGTCCACATGTTGAGAATTGACCTTGATGTTGATATGAAACCCAGACTGTCCGTCACACCATCAGAACAGACAATTATTTATGTGTATAATGATGAATGAAATGTATAACATAGTTTAAAATAATATTCTATCACTGCTGATGCAACACACACTTCTGGTGGGCCATTCCAGACAATTTTCACTTTGAAGGTTCATGTATTTGCCAGTGTCGCGCACCGAAAATAGCAGATCCACAAGCTCACAACTTGTCGCTTTACCTTAAAGATGATTTTGAGATGTGGGATGACTTAATAGGGATCAAATGGGATTCCTTCCAAATGTTAACGCTATTTAAGTTGTCCTGCATTAACATGGGAGCTTTGAGAGAAAATGTGTTTTCCTCCAAAAACATTCAACACATCCTAATTATGATTGTGGAATTTTGTCTTAAATTTCACATTTGGTAATTAATTACATAGGTTCAGGATGCAATCTTGTTTCAATCAATCACAGTGTCCTTGTCATCTATTATGGATTATTTTGAGCTGGATTGACTGTGCTATAACCCTAAACCCATCTTTATGATGAAAGGTCAAGCAGATGAGGGGAAAGCCCTGAAGTGTTATTGAAAGCGTTTAATAATGAGAGAAATGTTATGAATACTGATTCATAGTTCTGCAGCTTGGTCCCTTAAAACAACGGCTCCTGATGCAAGACAGGCCTAAAGCCTGTTGCAGGTGGAATCTGATATTTATTTGTATATGTTTTCATGACGCTGGAAGGCAGAGCAAGAGATTCAAGTTTTCATTTGGGTCTGTGGTTGAACACCCCAACCTGTATGGGACTAGTAGAAATCTTCCTGAAATTGTGTCATTGTGTTCAACTATGAGGAAAAACATGCAAAACTTTTAAATAAGCCAGTGTGGGTGCAAGTGTGGCCCTGTAATTGAATACATGAGAAGGAAAAAGGCCACTCTTTCTGTAAAGTACATTTAAAAAAATGTTATGCAGCATAGAAACAAACACACGTTTTGGCCTTTGTCAGCTGATTAAGGCTTACAGTCAAAACACGTCTGCTAAAACATTGAAGACATGTTCAAATGTTCATAATACTGCTTTATAGGTGTTTAGATCTTTTGGGATTGCCTGCCAGTGTTGGATGTGATTGTGAAGCAGGAGTGAGAGATAAGGGAGTCAGGCGGACAGTCAAAGGCACTGGGGTTTGGATTGCCTTGGCCTGGGTTAACAAATGTTTCAGCATTGTCTGGCAACAAAGGGTTTGGTTTCAAAACGGCATAGTGAGGTTTCAGCACCAGAACTACAGTGAAAGAGGAAGTAGTCTGCCTGAAGGGCCTGTCAGCTACAGCTGTGCTGTGGGTCGGGACCCCCAGGAGGGTCCCCACATGATTTGGGGGGGAAAAAAAGAAACAATAAAGAAAAGAAAAAGACCATTACTGCATCAAAAGTAATTAACAAACTATACAATACAAACTGGTCAAACATTGGCCAAATTGTCAGATACAGTAATATAAGAAAGAGGCAAACATTTTGAAAATAGCCAATCTACAAGCTCACAATGCCTTTCAACGTGTTGTGAGCTTGTAGATCTGCTATTTTCACAATATTTATCTGTGGCAAACTAAATGGAATGCCTTAACTCCTGCAATTCGTGCTTGTCAGGGTGGGGGTCCCCAGTTCAAATATGATTATTTTGGGGGGTCACGGCCTGCCAAGATTGAGAACCACTGAGCTACAGAACTGGAATTTCTAAAATAATTGGAGAAATATCACTCCCTTCGTGGGACACAGCTCTTGTTCAAATTTAACAAATACATAATTTGCATGATTAAAAAAAAGGATAAAATCAGATTAGAGAAAAAAATAACAACCCTAATAATAAAAGATGCTGCAACAAAAGTCTCTATCATTGCATTAGAAGTCAGAGTCACCAGATATATGATTTATGAAAATACAAGTCCAATTTCCATCAGCTAATGGTTATAAAAGTGGCTGTGTGGCCAGGATTCATTCAATGTACCATCATTTATCATATTAGTGGATGCTCCATCTCTCTATTCTCTTAATGCGGGCATTAAGGAAAGACACACACCACAATCAACATGTTGGCTCACGTTTAGTTTATTTTTAAATAAATTGTTTATTTTCTTATTTAAGTTATTTGATACCTTGGGTTTGTTTAGTTACCCAATGAAGAATGCTGTCTGTAATATTTTAGTGGCTTGTATTCACTTTTAAAGTTTTTATTTTCTGACAAATGGGTGGTATTACTTTCTCTTTTTTAGGGATGTCTTAGCATGTCTGATTAACTTGTCTTTATGAGGAGAAACTAAAACCTGAAATGTTTTTGTTTTTGATTTTCATAATAAACTTGTATGAATCTTCACAAGTTTTTCCTTTTTTTTAAACTGAAACAGGACACTTCAGCTTCAAAATAATCAATTAGTTTACTTCACACAATGTGAAATACACAATGTACAGTAGGCCTATATCTGTGTCAACTTACCTACAGTGTTGTGTATGTTCTAATTCACAATCATTGATGACAAATGCTTTGAGCATCAAACACTCTCACCCAGATGGTCCGGCCAATAAATGATTGTGTCCAAGCAAATTATAGTTATCTTGATCCACAGCTGACCACTCTGAAACCATGCTTCTTTTTTTTTTGATTGAATACTTTATTAGCAGTTTTTATTTTTGATTTTCACATTTAAAAAACAATACATTTGTAACAACAGCATAATATTGGATTGGATTGTGCAGGTGAGATTGACAAAACCCCATGGGGTTTATGAAGTTAATCTCACCTCACAACAAAAAATACAAAGTAATTAAAAAAAAGATATGAAGTTATTTGGCACCATAAATAATACAACAACAGATACACAGTATGAATGATAGAGAAAAAGAAATATTGTACATGACGTTAGTGGCCAAAGTATTCCTATGGCTTTGAAACAAAACAAAGCTACTTCATATTTTCAATTTAAAACTACATTTTCAGGATTTCAGACAGTTTTTCTTACATTATCCACCAGGGGGTGCTGCACCCCACCGTCATCGACATTTCCTTTGCGTCCGGCGTCGGCTACATTTATTATAGAAGCTTCAAAAACAAAGTTACAATACATAAACCCAACACTGAGTAAGGGTTCAGAACATTGGTTCTCAAAAATAGCAGATATAAAAGCTTGCACACATCTGCTATTTTTTAATATTTGGGGAAAAAAGGTGTTTGAATGATTTTGAATAATTTTGAGCTGTTTAACACCTGAGGGGGGTCCCTGGCACAACATTTTCAGATGGGAGGGGGGTCAGTGGCCAAATATATATTAATTTGGGACTTGGCACAAACCAGTTTGAGAACCACTGATTTAGAAGGCATTTGTGGAATCGGCCTCAGGTCTTGCACCAATATACAGTACAAGATGGAGTTGGTCTGCTGTGGCATGCGGGCAAAAGCCGAGTGCCGTACTGTACATAACTTTTTTTCATATTATTACGGGGCCAGGCTCTACAGAGCAAGGCTTCGTTTTATTATTGGCATTATTCTGTTTCTTCTGCCGTTTTTGCCAGTTATGGCTTAACCGTGCATACGCTTTTTACGAAACTCGGCCATATGGTAGATGGTCATGAAAAACGATCAGAAATAATTGTCACACTCATTCGTCAAAGGGTGGCGCTATAGCACTCAATTGAAAATGCCAACTTTGAACAGGTACAACTCATGCCCTGTTTGACCTACAGCCATGAAACTTGGATACACACATGCGTCTCTTCATGCCCGACAACTTTCGTGGTCTGACTTTTGACCTCGGACCTTTAGATCTCCCACTATTTTGAATTATATGAAAAATATTCATTGGCTCAATAACTTCTGCATTTTTTCACTTATGGAAAATCCGCCGCTATCGTTTTGTCGGCAAAGGTCCTAAATTCATGTGTAAAATGTTTCGTGCAGATTA
This sequence comes from Gymnoscopelus microlampas, assembly GCF_963454915.1. Lineage (NCBI taxonomy): Eukaryota > Metazoa > Chordata > Actinopteri > Myctophiformes > Myctophidae > Gymnoscopelus > Gymnoscopelus microlampas. Next base: position 19,956,235 of record NC_139943.1, read on the forward strand.
CTCAAAAATCCCAGGAGGAGTTTTATGCAGTTTTATGAAAATTATTCATCTGCCTAACACATACATCCAAGACTCACATTTCTTTGAAACGTTTTAATGTAGAGGTCATTTCAAATATCCCTGAAACCAATCTTACTCCAATTGGCCAAAGGGGGGTGCTATAGAAATGTTTTGAAAATGCTAACTTTAAACAGGCATAAGTCATGCCTCGTTTGGCCGAAAGTCGTGAAACTTGCTTCCACTTGTGCCTTGACTCATGAGGAACACATCTATCACTTTGACCAGTAAGCTCCGCCCTTAGATTGTCCTCAATTTTGAGCAGTTTGAAAAACACTTAAACCCAGGATTTTTCAGCTATTTGCATGAACGATTTGGCATTCTTAGGTTTACACATAGTGGTTCTTGAGGTTAGGGGTAGGCGTAGTTCTACTGAGGTTAGGGTTAGTGAGGGTTTAAAATGCTCATTTGTTAATGAAATGGTCATTTTTTCTCTCAAGTTCAGTCTTCTACACTTCTAAGGCTTATTGTGCATATTACTTATCATTGCTTCTTTCTTTTTTCTTTCTGCATTCACTGGCCCCGTATTATTGCTGCTTGCAGTTATATTTACTATTATTATTGGAGCCAAACACTCAAACAGTACATTTTGCCAGCTAAAGACAAAAGTCAGACGCACCACAAGGAGCGTCAGCTGACAGAGCAGCCACACCACACGTCATCACGTCAACGTCGCTCACACAGGAAGTTGAATGATCAGCTGATCCGGCTGTGAGTCTGTTGTTGATGCTTGAAGTTGTTTTGTGTTGCTTCTCTTCTCTTCTCTCTCTGTTCCTGACGTTACAGGCGTTCTGTGACTCAGCCAGCAAAGACACGCAGTGGACATTTAAATTATCGACCCGGGGGCGACGTTGTTGAGCGACAAGTAACGGCGACGCATCGTGAACATTCATCGCGACAGAGAGAAAAATAGCGTCAGTATAACGTCTCCGTTGGAAGGAAGAAAGAAAAACAGCCAGACGGGCTTGTGTCTTTGCTCTCTTTGTTTATGTCCTGCCCGTGTGGAGCGCAACACTTCGCACTGTTTTACTGTTGTTTTTTCTACGTGTAATTTATTTATATTTGTACTTAAATGTTACGTATTGTTACCGTAAGCGTACGGTAGGAGCTATAGCTATAACCACTCGGCGTTGTGTGAGAGAATCTTGTTGACAGGATTTGATGGGTTTCATAATCTGACGGTAGCACGACAACTAGCGGCGAAGGCTGGAACGGGTCAGTTAGGTTTAGCAGTGTTGTTATTTATGACCGTTTGATTTTAATTTGTGTCATTCCGTTTGTGCTTGGGGCTCGATCAAGTGTCGCTGTTTGGACCTGTTGGAAGAGACAGGGACTGTGTAACTTGACATTGGATCGGTCGTGATAACGACCCTGCAGCAGAGAGACCTTCTCTGGCTGCTTGACACGCCAGCTGTCTGTCTAGCTGCTGTTCGATTTAGGATTGATTTAAAAAGCACACAACACAAGCAATACCGGGAGCCACAGTTGGCTTTGTGTGCGTTGTTTGTAAGTTTTTTTTTAGCTGACAAGTTGCGTAACCTGTTCTTGTGCAAGCTGTCACAGCCTTGACTCACTGTGGCACCTTGTTCCCACAGAGGGTCACAATAACTGATGCATCAATAGCTAGCCATAGTTACATCAGCTCTGGGTGTTTTTGTGGGCATCATCTTATCACTATTTCTGGACCCTTTTTTATGTCAAAGCCTGACTATAGGGCTGGGGACAAACTAGTCATTGTTTACTGTACTTGTTGAGTAGCATTTTTTTTGTCGGTTTCATGAATTAGGTAGGTCTGTAACAATAAAGTAATCACTTGTAGGGGCTTTGGGTTAAGGCAGATATCTGGACTTGTTGTGACTAGAGAGAAAGGGTCCCTCATAGGGTCCCGTTGTGTACTGAGGTGAGGTGAGCTGACACCCATTACTCGCCAATGCTGGATCTGGAGGTGGTCCCTGAGAGATCTCTAGGAAATGAACAATGGGAATTTGCTTTAGGTGAGTGTTAAATCTTTAAATTATGGAAATCATTAGAAGCACCCCTTCCAGGACAGGACAGCAGTTCACATGGTCTTTGTTTAACCACTTAAACCCTATATGGTTGACAGACCAGAGTCCCTCAGGGCTCTGTACTAGCGTCTTTTCTGTTTTTCTGTTTATTTTGGGGAGAGCTTTCGCTGAAAATAACAGTTCGACAAGCTCGAGCGACACGTGAGCTTGTTGATCTAGCTATTTTCTGCGAAAGCTTTCCCCACAATACGAATGCTGAGGTTTAAGTGGTTAAAAAAAACATGATTTTTGTGGGAGAAATATTGTTATTTTAGGAAATGACTAATTGGCAGATCAATCCCTGTGTCCATCTAGTCCACAGATTCATTGAGCCATTACCAAACTGTTGTGTGTGTGTGTGTGTGTGTGTGTGTGTGTGTGTGTGTGTGTGTGTGTGTGTGTGTGTGTGTGTGTGTGTGTGTGTGTGTGTGTGTGTGTGTGTGTGTGTGTGTGTGTGTGTGTGTGTGTAGCTACAGTATGTATATGTGCATTGTGCATGCAGGCATCGTACTTAGGATGTGTCTGTACTCTATGTTCTCAGGGATGCCATTGGCCCAGGCCATCTCCATTCTGCAGAAACACTGCCGCATCATCAAAAATGTCCAGGTGCTTTACAGTGAACAGGTGAGATCATGATCAAACACACCATCATGCCTCTTTTAACATTCCCTCATTCACTCACATCCCTTGCTGCATACACACACCCATTCACACTATGTGGAAGGAGTAACAATCTGTCCGGGAGGAAAACAAAGGACTCATTTCAGAATAAACGACGGGGAGCCTTTTTAGCATACAATTCCCTGTGTCAGTCTGTTCCATTTGCATGCTATACCGTAACTCTGTGATTGATTGTTGTACAGATGCCAATGTGCCATCCATTTGTCTTTTCTTACACTGCAGTTGGGCTATGTAGTGTCTTGTTCAGCGTGTGAGATCTATGCTATGTGGAAAGCGTGTATGCACTATGCACGCACCAAGGCTAAAAATATACATGTAGTTGCTTCTTATATTGCATATGTTGGGGGGGTGTTGGTCCATCTGAAATTAATCTCCTCAATTCATCTCCCTTCCAGATGCCACTTAGTCATGACCTCATACTGAACTTGACTCAGGATGGAATTAAACTGCTGTTTGACGCTGCCAACCAGAGACTCAAGGTGATTAGAACTACATATACATATTAGATACATTGTCATCTGGTGTGTTGTGACTATTATTTGGCTTGGATAGGTGGGAACTGTAATTGTTATAATCATGGCAAGAGCATGGAAGTGTTCCCCTTAAGGCCCTGATGCACCAAGCTGACACTGACCAAAAAGACATCCTTCTGTTGACGACAATCGGCTGTAGTTTTTGCGGTGTGTACTGTGTCATTGGCGCTGACCCGAGTGAGCATGTCGAATCGGCATCGGAGAGAGTCTGTATGGAGAGAGCTCTTTGTTTGGCGGTTCAGCCTTAGCCGAGTATGTGAAGAGAAACGTCAGAAAATAAAAGATTGCACACACACAATAGTTACTTGAAATAAAATGGCTATCTGGAATGAATAACTGACGATTTGAAGACCAAGATCAGCATGGTTCAGGAGAGGCCAGCTCTGTAAGAATATTTTTTATGCCAACACTAACAGTGGTGTAATAATCATTAAATCAGAGATTGAAAACCAACTATATACAGTATATAGTAGTACAGTGGTAGTACAGTGGTTCTCGGTTTAAAACCGAACCGTACGTTTTGCCGTGCGCGTTTTTTGCTATAACATTTGCATTAATGTCTGTGTCCTGAAGATAATATGACAACACCAGCTGGATTGAAAACAGTATCACGACATGTTGTGAGTCTGTAGATCGTCTATATTCGGCGGGTGTCGCCATCGGATTAATAAATGAGCATAATGATTAGCCTACGTGACAAGGTTGGGATCCTTTAGGAATTTAACGATTCCGGTTCCTTAACCCAGGGGTTCCCAAAGTTGGGGTGATGACGGTGGGGTCGCGAAATTCTTTTGGGTCAAATTATTTTTATTTTTTTTTAATAAAAAAACAAAAACCAGAATGTATTTCAATCTAAAAATGATTACAAATAGTACATTTTACCCATCTCATTAGTTACTGTAAATGTGATTGATTGAATTCTATATTAACAAGATTATTAACAGTACAAGTAGTAGGCCTACAGTCAAAAGTCATACTAAAATACATTACAAATGCGCACCAAACGTGCAAGTTTATGTGCATAAATTACCTCCATGGTTAGGTGGGGTCGCGAGTCAATGGCCGCATTATTTTGGGGTCGCGGGCTGAAAAGTTTGGGAACCCATGCCGTAACCCATTAAGACCTGAGGCCGATTCTACAAATGCCTTCTAAATCAGTAGTTCTCAAACTTGTTCGTGCTAACTAAAATCTAAAATGACACGGATGCTTTAATGGGTTAATGATTCCCTCTTAACGGTATGATTCCTTAATGGTTCCCTTTAACGATTCCTATATTTAAAAAAAAATCGATATAATATTGGCCATCAGTATAATAAAATATTCAACACACACTGCAGATGTGTTGCCATGGTAGCATTTGAATGCTTTTTATTCTTGTGGAGGCCTATAGAGAACTCAGTACAGAAAAGGGAGGACAAAATAAATCACCAACTGATGACCTATATGGATCTAGTGCCACTGAAAAGGGCGGCACTGCACCAGCATCTGTACTGAAGCAACAGAGCACGTGTGCGGTTTGGCTCGTCTTGTTGCACTGGACTATTGCCACCTCCTTGTTTAGGGAGTTATGAGGTGATGCAAGTGAGCTATACAGTCCCCGTTAGTTCCTTCAAGTTGGCTTGGTGTGTCAAGGCTTTTACAATCAGTCAGCAGGCAGCACTGGTGCCTCATCCCTGTTCGAAACATTTAGCTTTCTCTGTGTGTGTGCGTGCACGTGTGACCACATTTTGAACATCAAACTTGATTGAGGACACTTTGTCTACATACAATAATTAGTCTTTTCACAAGATTAGGATTAGGAAGATTAGGCATGTATCTCTGTTATAGTTAGGGTTCAATTGGGTAAGATAATGTATGCAATGCAATGTCCCCAGTAAGTGCTTATGTGCGTAGAAGGATGTGTCTTGTTTCTTAACTCCCTGTGTCATTAACAGGTGATTGAAGTGTATGACCTGAGTAAAGTCAAGCTGAAATACTGGTGAGTAGGCAGATCACTTTGAAGGTGGTCAAACCATGAGCATGAACATGAGAACACATACTGTTTATTAATGAGTGAATGTAGCCTGACCACATTAGTATGCGAAATGTGTCAAACTGATGTGGGCTCTATCTGCAGTTCTGCACTCTGCAGCCAATACAAAACAACCTGGAATCTAGACTGTTTTGCACTGGCTTCAGAAAGAGCCTTCATCTAGGTCCTAGATTAAAGTGTTTAGTTGTGTATTAAGTCAGTGTGTGTGCATTGGGGTGTCTTGAGTGACACTCATAAAGTTCCTGCCTACCACCACAGAGACTAGGGGTTTGAATCTTCTGCAGCGTATCTGGCTTGGCCAGGTGCTCCTCGAAGATGGAAAAAGCCGGGCGAGTTGGGAGATCTCTGTCAATGCACTAACAGGGATCAGAACTGTTTCTCTGTATGTGTTGCTCTCTCCCGGTGAAACTCCTCACTGACAGTTGAAAAGATGCGGCTGGCGACTCCATGTGTATCGGAGGAGACACTTGATTGTCGACACCCTCCCCAGACCATGAATAAATTGGAGGGAATTTTTTTTAAACAATCAACTGTTGATTTAAAAAAAAAAGAGGCAGTATTCGGTCAACTCGTCATATAGTTCATGCACATAGTGCTGCTCTCAGTCTGGAATAATGACGTAGCCATGTTGAAGTGTCCTATACATGAGTCCATTAGAACAATCCAGCTATGGCCACATAGATTATAAACAAATTCAATACAACCAGTGGTGTGTTTTAGGTTTTTTTCAGAGGGATAAGAGTGGTCATGGAGATACGCTAGCGTGTTTTCAATGGATGAAATGGTTAGTAGAGGGCTAAGCTTGGCTACGAAAGTTTTCTGCAGGTCACACTACGTATATAGCGTAACATGGTAGAACACACCACTGAACCCTTGTCAATGTTTATGACTGTAATAGTAACTGGGTGTGTATTGTGTTTCAGTGGAGTCCATTTCAACTCTCAGGCCATTGCCCCGACAATAGAGCAAATAGACCAGTCATTCGGAGCTACGCACCCAGGAGGTAACTTAGAACGCGCGCACACACACACACTAAGCACTAAGCACTCCTGCAGCTTGATGTCACACAGTGCAGAGAGTGTTTGTGTATGTTGTGTGATCTTTCCATGTGTAGCTTATCGTGTATGAGCAGTTCTAATACTTAATAGGCTCTATGCACAGCAGCCATTTTGGAGAGAAATTGGGCCTCTTCTTACTTCCTTCACAGGTGTTACCAATGATACTAATGAAGGCTCTGTTCCATTCTGGTCAAACAGAGTCAGGGTGCTGATATTGAGCATTTTGGCTCACTGGAAACTACACCAGTGGGTCTCAAAGTGAGGGACCCTCATGGTTCCTTGAGGGGGTTCCAAATGCCCCCTTACGTGTGTGTAACTCTGAGAGTGTACAAATGGAACCAAATGGACCCGTAAGGGTCCATTTGGTTCCATTTGTACACTCTCAGAGTTATGGGGGTCCTTGAAAGGAAAAGGTTTGAGAACCACTGTGCTACAAGAAATGGAACAGAGCCTTCATTAGAATCATTGGTAACACCTGTGAAGGAAGTAAGGAAGAGGCCCAATTTCTTTCCAATATGGCTGCCGTGCATATAGCCTATTTATACCTCAAAACGCATTGCAATGCAACGTGTCTTGAGCTTGTGGATCTGCTATTTCCGGTGCGCGACACTGCAGCGCAATGTATAAATTAAGCATAAGAGAGTGTGTGTGTGTGTACCTGTGTCCCTCTAGTTTACAACGCTGCAGAGCAGTTGTTCCATCTCAACTTCCGGGGCCTGTCCTTCTCCTTCCAACTGGACTCATGGAACGAGGCTCCCAAATACGAGGTGTGTGTTCTTACTGTGCTGTATTGCCCGTCAACCAAGTAAAAAAAAAAAAAATGCCCTTGGAGCCTCACAATTAGGGTTGGGATCCAGAACCGGATCCAACATTTAGAACCGTTTCCGGAACCTGGTTTTAACACAGTCAGAGCTGGTATGTGGACTTCACGTCTGGTTTCCCATTACATTGTTATTAGTGTGTAATGGAGTCCATCATAAAGTGAGGCCAAAGCTGTCGGATGGAAGCTTTTTATGTCCAAAATGTCACAAGCTCTTGTTAATATTTGTCATTGGTTAAGTATTTATAAAATCGTAGATCTACATGCTCACAACGTGCCGCATTGTGACTAAAAAAGATGACACATGGAGATACAAGGTTTCTGTCCGACAGCGGCAATATGTATATCATTCATTCGAACCCTTGTCCTTCCTTGAGGTCCTCTAGCTCAGTGATTCCCAAACTTTTTAGTTCAAGACCCAAAATAGAAATTTGATGTTTTCCCGGGACCCAAACTAGTGAAGATAGCAGACATCCTCACAACACGTATTTTAAAAAATAAACATGTATTTATGGAAATTATTAGATTCTTTTCATTTTATTTATGAAATAGTTTTGATTTTTTTTTTGTGTTTTTTGTGTCTTTTGAAATAATATATATTTCTTATTTTATGTAGGAAACAGATTTTTTTTATTTATTTACTTGCGACCCATAAAAATTGGTCCATGACCCAAAGATGGGTCCCAACCCACTGTTTGGGAAACAGTGCTCTAGCTGTATGTTGTTCTCATTGCTGATGCTGTAGCACAGTTGCTGATTATGCTCACATTTGCTTCAGTTTGACTCATGGTTTGCTTGATCATGATCATCATGCAAGATGACTGGCTGTTGGTCTATGTTGAGCAGAACATGTACAGCCTTTCCAGTGCTGTCGAGGATACAAATCAGAATCGGTACATTTCTCCTGCAGTCAGTCATACCAGTATTGGAACTTGAGTTAACTTTTATGTTGTCAGTCATTTTAACATTCAGATCAATAGAGACCTTAATAGAATAGAAATCAGTTACTTTTGGGGGTACCTAGTACTCACCATTTGATGTAAAATGAGACAACATCTAATGTTAATCAATGTTCTTTGATGCACCAATTTGTATTGATGCACTGATTTGCATTGGTGAACCGATATGCACGTGCTTCACTTCTTCCCGCTGAGTACGTGCTAGTATTCAGCGAGATGAATTATGACTAAATGCATCACAGGAATGAACAACAAAATAAAAAAATCAACAGACTAGTATTCACTTTCTGTTGTTTATTGACAAGGTGTTTCATTGCGGATCACAACTTGTGGCAGCACAGAAACTGAGACCCTGTATGCATTTTATGTTGTTATTTCTGGGTAGAAGGTTAATCTAGCATGCACCTACTATATCGGACGTGCATATGAAAATAAAGCAACCTATTTAGTCTGTGTGTGTATGTGTGTATTATGCAATACGCATAACAAAACCCCCAGTATTGTGCTGCATTACTCCCAGTTGTTTTGCCTTGGCAGCCTAACTTTGCCCTGGGCTTGGCCTCCCTGCAGATTCCCCATGGGGCCATGGTGAAGAGAATGCACATCTACACTGGCAACAACCTCCAGGATACAAGGTATCATAATTATGCACATACCCACTGCTAGATAAGATGTACTGTACCACACATACAGTACGCAGATACTCACACAATCTCTACTACACTTCTCTGTTTATTTCCAGGGCCCCAGTGATGCCCTTAGCCTGTTTCCTTGGTAACGTGTATGCAGAGTGTGTTGATGTCCTGAGAGATGGGGCAGGGCCTCTGGGGCTCAAACTCCGCCTTCTCACAGCAGGTAACTCCAGTCTGTGTTTTACTGCACTTTCCTGTGTATACATTTGATGTGTGTCACACTCTTTCAAAGTGTACAAATACTGTATGTCACCAGGCTGCACACTGCTATTACTCTTTACAAGCCTCTGACAGCGTTGACATGTTGACTTTTTGTCCCCCACAACAAAAGTAGAGGGGGGGGGGGGGCTATAACATAGTGTCTGGCTGTGAATGAGTGTGTTCACCCATCACACTGTAATGCTGATTTATCATGATTAACAAGGCACAGGTGAATGTAATTGTTGAAACAGATGTTATCACCAACAAAGAAGAGATGTGTGGCAAGCCCAGAGGGCAAGATATTGAGGAAGAAAACAACAGATCTTGTTGAAACAGGGAAACGGATGATATCATCAACAAAGTGAGACATGTTGAAACCCCAGAGGGCAAAGATATTGAGGAAGAAAACAACAGATCATGCCTGTTTCATAATAAGGGAAAAAAATGATATGAGTAATTTATTTGTCAAAACCACACCACGCCTCTCGCGGTGTTACACCCTATTTAGGCTGCAGCAACGCTCCTGTTTTCTGACCTAAAGGGGCGTGTTTAACATCTCCGGCGAGAATATCCGTGTGATCCCATTGGTTCACCGATCTGTTCGTCAGCCCCCGCCCCGTCAACACAACATTACGAGCGACGCCCACTGCACTCTGGTTGGTTGGGGAAATGAAACACTTCCTATATCGGGTACACCGACGCGCTGCTCCAGGCTTTTATTTTTTAGCAAAACTAAACAATAACAGCCTGGAGATCGAGGCTACACCCTATTTGGTTAATCAGATTCTGTAAATTACCGTAACTGCAATGAGGGAAGGTCACAGAATCTGTTGAGAAACCAAATGCAGTAAACAGTGCACTTGTGTTCATGACACAAACTAAACTTAAGTATGTTGGAGTAGATTGCTTTATAAGAGGCAAAGAGGTACTGTACTGTAGATGCAGATCTTTGTTGACCTTGATGTGTGTATACTGTCTCAAAGTCGAGGGGTGAGTGTCTGTGTTTGTGCGCGCACGCACGCATGTGTGTATCTGCGTGCGCAAACATGCTTATGTAACTCCCCATCTGTGTAAGTTTGTTTAAATGTGTGTTCATTCACGTAGGAGAGAGAGATGGCACATGCGTTGATATGATGATTCAAGCAGATTTGGGGAGGTCCAGTTCACTGGAGCTTTAAGGGGTCCATGTTCAGTATTTCTGTCTGCAGCCCTGTCAGACTATTCATTGTAGCCACTAGATTTGGGTTTACACAATTTTGCATGTACTTGATTTGATAGGCAAGCTGTGACAACAAGGCAACATGCACAACAGGAGTCTGTTAACCTTGTTCATGAATAATTTGATGCTGAAATGAAAGGTGGGACTACATTACTGTGGGGGGCGCTTCTGATATATTAGTCTATCTCCATTCTCCACTGCAATGGAAACAGTTTATAGCTTTGTAATACTAAACAGCATTTGGTGAGACATTGCAATACCAGTCACTTATACACTGTATATGGGCCATGTGTTTTTATACGTCTTTGATGAAGAGCTAATTTAACGTTTTTCTGCAGTTCAAGTAAGTTTGACAATATATTTTAGTTTTCCGTTTTATTTTTATCTGTACTCAGTAGACTATTCCAGTCTATCCTTTCCTGTTCTACTGTGTACTGTATCTTTCGTTTCTGTTCTAGTCTACTGTATATTCTTATCTATTTGGGTGTTGTGTTTTTTTTTACTGAACCCCTAAAGCTAATTTATAGTTCATTGTACGACCCTTTAGCTCATCAATAAAAGGCAGAATTTCTGTCCTGCAATATCCTGTATGAGGAAGTATATGTATTATGTGTGCAGGCTGCGGTCCTGGCAATATGACCGACACCAAGGTGAGATCGCTGGAGAGGAGCATCTATTTTGGAGACTCCTGTCAGGATGTACTGGGTGCCCTGGGTTCACCACACAAAGCCTTCTACAAGTCTGAAGATAAGGTAGGAGGACTTTAGACCCATCTCCAGACTTATCTGTTCTAGCCTTTTATTTATGTATTTATTTATACTGTTGACTCATTGACTCCAAAAGAAACCACATAATCACAACATCCCCGGTTTGATTCTGGCTGGAGACTTTTGCATGTCCATCTCCTTTCTACCCTCAGTTTCCTGTCTCTACTTTCCTATCAGAGAAAAGACTTAAAAGAAAGTTGTGTCCTAGGAGATATACCATCACACTTTAACACAATAGGCCGTCCAGGTCTACCTTTGCTATACTTTGTGTCTCTTATTTATTATTTATAATGAATTGCTTATTAAGTATTACTAACTGTTCATTGTTTATTAATATGCAGATTCCCATGGTATTGCATATGCATCAACATAGTATTTATACTGTTTATTTCAGATGAAGATCCATTCTCCGTCACCTCATAAACAGGTTCCTTCCAAATGTAACGACTACTTCTTCAACTACTTCACCCTAGGAGTGGTATGTTGTTCAGCAACTATGTTTTTGTGTATTCAGTCTGCATATATTTATGTCTTTCACACACTCACCACACATGAGTGTGGGGGATTTTGTCCCCGCATTGCGTGTTGTTGTATGGGTTACATACAGCAATTAAACTTATATTGATAATAAGCCAACACTATCTAAAGGCATGGTAGCCTGAAGTAAATCACGGGAGAAGAAAATAGTAAAATACATCAATGAAATATGATAGTGCTACTCATGTCGGTATCCACCTCGTCTGCATGGGTTGACAGGGTCAACAAAGGCATCTGTAGAAGTTACACAATTCATTTGAGCAGATAGTGGGTTATTTCAGACCCAAGATAATACTTTTGACATCAGACAAATGGCTTATAGTAGGGGAATGGCTGATTTGTATCTGTGACTCTCTCAGGACATCCTGTTTGACTCTGCCACTCATCTGGTTAAGAAGTTTGTTCTCCATACCAACTACCCAGGACATTACAACTTCAACATGTAAGAAGGCCTCTCTGTGTTTCCCTTTCTTTTGCGCTTTCTCTTGAATATCTATTTAATATCTATTATCTATCTATTTTATTGGCCTCTTCCTCTGCCCATTTCTTTGTGTATTTCATTTGTTTTAATCTTTATGAACAGTGACAACATACATTTTCTTATTCAATGCAGATATCATCGATGTGACTTTAAAATTCCGCTAGTATTCAAGAAAGGTGAGTGAGGTTGTTATAATCATGCATTTATATGCAGAATGAGGTATCCAATGATTACACATGCAGCGCACGCGTCCATGCAATCTCAGTGCCACAACATTTCACGTCTAGTGTCTCAGATCATTATTTATCTGTCTATGTTCTTCTCTCTCATCTCTCTCTTTCTGTTCTTTCTTTTAGAAGGAGCAGTTACCCAGGCAGAGGACTGCATCCTAACCACCTACAGCAAGGTTGGATATACTCGCAATTTGCAAAACTGTCCTGCTTGATATATCATCTGCACAATCATTGCCTCTCATTGGCTGAGAGGAAATCTCACTAGACAGTATTGTAAATGGATGCGGTGGTGCTGTGGTCTATTTGCTGTGGCTCTGGAGTGTCTGGTCATCTGTCTGGAAGCATTTAGGCCTCAGGGAGTCACTGGGAGGAAGCACAGGGATGTGATCTTATTTTCAGGGTTTCTGGTCGATCTGACTGACTCATGGGGAATAGGAAATTGTGTTGCTGTTGTGTTGGTGGACAGTCAACTGTTTCCGCAGGCCTTTACAACATCTTAAAGTCTTAAGCTCATAGTTCACAATATGAGCAATTTGTTATATTGATTTCTAATGTAGAGTGCTGTTCTCCTGCTTTTGTCCACATTTGTGTCCCGCGGCTTATAGTGCACTTGGTAAATCTTGCCATCGTGTCTGACTACAACGTTCATGAAAAAAAATGACTGACTGTAATGTTCATCATAAATTGTCTTTTTAGAAATTCCAATGACCACTCCTGTAATATTTATAAAGATCAGGCTACTGTAAAAGTGAAACGAGCATCACGTAGATGAGGATTGTGTCCCTGCTTTCTAACAGCATTGCCTGGGCTACAGTAGAGAAATAAGATCAGTGGAGAATAATATACAGTTCATGCTTCATCAGCTGGAAAAGTCATTTAGAGACAAACTGATTGACAGTCCACTACAACCTGCATGTCATTGGCTGTTTCCAAGGCTGTTCTTGTGACTCTATTTACAGTGTACTTCCCAAACAGACTGGTCAACTTTTGTATCTGGGCTCTTGGCTGTTTTTTTTGTTCAAGTTGTTGTAGGGTTGGAGGAGAGGAGAACATTAGTCATATACCTGCAGTGCCTAACCCTGATTGCTTCCGCTTGTCTGGGGATTTGAGTCAGCAACTGCTGATTTGAGTCAGCGACCTTCCAATCACAAGTCGTTTGTTGTTTGTCAATCATTTAGTCGGCTGTCCGCAGCATAGTCACTTGAATGCCCTGTTTTTTCTTTGTCAGTGGGATCAGATCCAGGAACTTTTGGGACACCCCATGGAAAAACCTGTGGTCCTACATAGGTAAAATACTTATGCACAATTTCCCTTTCTTTCTTTAAAATAGAAAAATCTTTCTTTATATAGCAAAGCGCTGTATAAATGCCCCATTTACCATTTTAAAATGGCCATTTAATCTTGCACCAAATTGTTATGATTTCTGACATGATTGAGCATTTGTGTTGTGTCGACTCGGCAGGTCGTCGTCAGCCAACAATACCAACCCCTTTGGCTCTACCTTCTGTTTTGGACTGCAGAGGATGATCTTTGAGGTTAGACAATCAATAGTTCTTCTCTCTGTGTGTGTTTATATGGCAGCATCATACAAACCTATTCCACACAGTAACGATACGATACAATATACTTTATTGTCCCCATGGGGAAACTTGTCTTGGACTCAAATGCTGCACACATAAACAAAGCAAATCACAACCATAATTACCCATTATTGCGCATATTACAGCTAGAGATGATTAGAGGTGGTTTGATCCAATAAAAGGCAGAATGTTTAAAACCCCTCAAACTGTATAAGTGTTCCAGCCCATTCAACCACATACCTTCTCTGTGTTACTGTCCCTTAGGTCATGCAGAATAACCACATAGCATCAGTGACCCTCTATGGTGCTCCACGGACGGTCAGCCAGACCCGACCCGACTCTAGTACTAGTGCCCACCGAACATGAAACCAGCTTCTTCAGGCCCGGCACAGGTCTTCGTCACCAACCAGACTCAACCCAGAACCACAGACTACATGGCCCAGATGTATAACTGCTTACTGAATATAAAACCATCCTGATGTCATTGCTAACGTAGAACCATCCAGCATCTACCATGCCTGGCAGAGAAACCACCTTTACCCAGTGATCAAACAACAAACTTACATAACCACACATGACGCTGGTGCGTTTGATCCAGCCCCAACCAATAGCAGGATTATCACTGGTGATACAACGAACCATACTGCTACTGAGATGATCCACAGGCTCACTGGGTATTGGAGGATAGTGCTAACAAAGAATCCATCCACATAACGTTCCCTCTCTGGACCCTTCCAGTAAGCCACTAAGCGGGTTTGGCCTAGTTGTAATTTGTGTGCAACAGTGCTGTCACTAAGAAGCAATGGCAGAAAATATAGTAACAGTAACTTCCAAAACGTCACTGTGGTAAGATGTTTAGTTCCTCACCTTTTGTAGCAATCACCCGGTGCAGTCAACTAATTGTAACTGGCTATGGAGCAGGTTTGTGGAGCTACAGTAATATGGCTGTCCCTGAGAATGTCATCGACCAATCTCTGGCTTGATCCATAGCATACACACACCATCAACCTGCACTGCCAGCCCAGCCAGGAACACAACCATGCTAACCTTGCAGCCATACGTACTGTAGGTTCAAATCCAGTCCCTCCAAAAACCACAGTAGGTCTGTTACAGAATGGCTCAGTCATAAACCTGTGAGAACCAAACGCAGTCAAAGAACCAAACCAGCCCAGGCAGCAACCCAAGACCTTTAACAGAACCCATCAGACGCCTGAACAACATCCGCCACCGAAACCGTGGAAAACCTGGGATAAAACTGGATTTAACCCAGTCCAACAGATGAACAACCAAACACGTCATGGGGCTGAAGACGACCCAGCAAGAACTCTGCAGAACCAACCAGATCAGAGCCTTTAACTTATTCTCCCCTCTCCCAACTCTCCTATCTGATTTACTTGCTTAATACACACACACACACACAGGTCTTCAGTAACGGAACACTTACTATCCCCAAGATGATTGGTACAGTATTTGCAGCTGCAGAGATGTGTGTGTCCAGGCGCTGTTTACTTTTGCTTTACACATATGCACACACAAGCTTACATGAACGAGAATGAGAGAGATGTGTTCCGCTGCTTTTAAAACTCACGTTTCAAGATGTCGTCTTGAAACTTCAAACACACGCCCTGAGACGTACCACAGCATTGATTACAGTCCTGTCGCAACGTTATTTTCCTGTATCTCCCATGTGTACTGCGGCTCGTCTTCTGTAGCCACCACCAGGTACATCTCTCCCTCCCCCCCCCCCACACACACACACACACACACACACACACAGAAGGACACAGTTATGCATGGAGACATGCAAGCATGCGCTCAGACGCAAGGAATTGCATGTACTACAGGTGTTTGTTTTTTATGAGAAGATGAGATACAAGCACAAACCGGCCGGCTTTTTATTATTATTTTAAGAGCATGGTTTGAGGGGTCTTTCTTGCTCTTTCTCTATAACGTTCTCTATCAGTTTATCTCTTTCTATTTCTCCATCACTCACTCATGCCATAACCATGCTCATTTTGTTCTGGAAAGTTTTTTTTTTTTTTTCATTTGCATTTGCACTAATATACACCTTTTTACTTGATTGGTTGATTGTTGCCTGTCCTTGGTGTGTGTGTGTGTGTGTGTGTGTGTGTGTGTGTGTGTGTGTGTGTGTGTGTGTGTGTGTGTGTGTGTGTGTGTGTGTGTGTGTGTGTGTGTGTGTGTGTGTGTGTGTGTGTGTGTGTGTGTGTGTGTGTGTGTGTGTGTGTGTGTGTGTGTGTGTGTGTGTGTGTGTGAGATCCATTCTCTCTCAATCCCTCCACTGGTCTGACTCACCATCTCCATGTCAGCACATTGATGCATGTGGAGATTTATTCACTGCAGTTTTTCAAATAATTTCTTCACTTGTTATTTTTCTTGAATTGCCAAACATTGTAGCCAAAGATGTTTCATGTTCCAGGATCATTTCGTTCAGTCTGCTTACATTGATCACCAGTTGTCACGTAAATCTGCACTTTGGAGAGGAGAATTCTGTGTTGTCGCTCTCCTTTCTGTTCATCCATCTGTACCGCTCAACTGGTAAAGCTTTTATTTCAGCTCCCTTTTCTGTAATTGGTTATTGGAAATAGACTGCGTGAAAGTACAGCAAATGATGGCTCTGCTGCTTAATGTGTTGCATCCAATTAGCCAGGTCATTCCTCTGACCTTGTCTGATTATTTTCAGGTCAGTTTGTTGAATTTGTTATTCATGAGAGAACCTGGGTAAAATGTAAATATAGAGAGTAAGTGTTGCAGAGTCCCTTTCGCTCACTGAGGATTAGTTCAAGTTCCCGACATTTTATATTTTGCTGCTGCCCAATTACATAATACATATGGATGAGAGAGCTGTAATTTAAGCTGTCAAGAGTTATTTTTGTGATGGGGGAAATCCACATCCCCTCAGGATGACATTCAACTGCAGTCTCATCTGCTAATCTATGATATTTTAAAACCTTTTAATACATGCAACTGAATAAATTATTTGTATTAATTGCAATGCATATCTCCTTTCAATATTGATGCTTAGTTTTAACATCCTTTTGTGGATTTGTGTAAAAGTGTAAATTGCTTTCAGGGTTGCAGTCAGAGGCCTCATACATAACGTAAGGACTGATACATCAGTTGCGTGCCGGTGTGTGCGCTGAACATATCCGATCTAAAAGCTCACACTTTCGCAACGCGATGCACAACCGTACAAAATGTATAAATCAGGAATAACACTGAACAGTAGTGCTGATCTGACACAAATGAGTGTTTCTGATTATTTCCTTGACATTTATGCAGTGTATCATTAGGAAGGAAATTGTGAAATATGTCTTAGTTTAGGCATTGAGCAACAACCACTGAAGCCAGCATGGGCCTTTGCTCTGAGTTTAGTTCATCATCATCATATATTATTATTAGGTAATTGTCAATGTCATGAAAACATCTGTCATGTCACTTGAATCATCTTCAAATACAGGCTAGCCCACCATCAGATTACTGCTAGCACACACCGGTTTCAAAAAGGAATTCTCTTCATATCATTATTTTTCAAAGAGAGCGATTTTTTTTATTATTTTGGGCACATATGCAATCTTTTCATCCCCCATATCAAAACGAGGAAAATGTATATGCTATTAACTCATGCTTGTGTTTTAAAAAAAAGGAATGACACAGCTCACAGCATTGAGCAGAGATCAGCACCACTGTTCTTAAAAGTTGTATGTGGGCCCTGATGCTTACGGGGTTAAAGGCGATGTACAAACGTTGTAAATAGTGTTTTCTTCCTCTGGTGTCTCGTCATATTGACTAACGGTAAACCTAGAGATCTGGCATGGCACCAAACAGCCAGACCGACATCAACCGTCCAGGCGTCAGTGGAGTATTTCAATAGGCTGGTACTAATTAGACTCAGTAGAATAGAGCACTGGTTTTCAACCTGTGAGTCGGGACCCCCAGGGGGGTCTCCATGTAATTCTTGGGGGGTCCCCAGATAAGTGTGACTTAAGTGACTTTTTAATACAAAAAAAAAAGAAAAAATACCATTACTACATCAAAAGTAGTCAACAAACGACTATAAAAACTGGTGAAACATTGGCCAAATTGTCAAATAATATAAGAAAGAGGCAAAAACTAATTATAGCGGATTTACAAGCTCACAACTCCTCGCAACGTGCGGCGTTGTGACCTTGTAGATCGGTTATTGTCACAATATTTACCTGTGGAACCAAGAAAATGTAATGTAACTCCTACAATTCCAAGTGCTTGTCAGGGTGGGGGGTCCCCAGTTCAAATATGATTATTCGGGGGGTTCGCGGCCTGAAAAGGTTGAGAACCCCTGGAATAGAGGACATGTCTCAAAGGTTCAGAACTTGAGTGTACGCCTGTACGGCACATCAACACTGACTCTCTACCCTATGAAGTACCCTATAAAGTAGTAGCCGTTTTGATTTTCGTCGTCTTTTTAGATTCAGTTATGTGGATGTGTTGTGCAAATGTTCAGCTTCAGCTCAGCTGGCATCATCATCAGCAGGAACACTTGCAACCTATTGGGCCATTCCATTTAGGAAATGTTCTGGGTAAATCATGGTAGATCCACTGGAGCTCTGCATTAAATAACACAGTTTACACAAAAGAAAACCTTGAATTAGAATATGGGTTTGCGTCTAACTTACCAAAACCATCACCACCTGTTTACACTTGGACAAATGACTTGGCATTGTCTAGTCTAGAACACTCTGAAGGCAGTAATCGCTGAACAAGAAGCCTAGTTGCTCACAAATAGTTGCTCACGAATTGGCTGCAGGAGAAACTTTAAAAAAATGGCTGTACATTTATGCCTGAAGCTAATAGGACAGCCCTGTTCCAGTGCATCCACTTGATGAATTTGGGAAGGAAAAAGAAAACTGTATAGTTGTCATAACTGATGATGTGTTCATGTTCTTATCACTTGCTTTTGTGCAAGTTACTTTATACGTTTTAAAAGCTGTCAACGTTGTGCCTCATCTCCCACCGAGCCTGTCTTTGACTTCTGTCTCCCTCCTTTGTAAATGGAGTCTCCTTGTACATACATTTTGAGAATGCATTTGCATTGCGTTGTACTCTGTGTGAGTGAGAACGAGAGTGAGTGAGCAAGTGAGATTGAGCATGATAGCAGGTTAACATGCCCATTTGTCTCTACTGTCTAGTCATTTTTGTAACCTGCAGAGGTCAATGGTTGGGTTTCCTTCTTTATGTACATGTTCTACTCGTTGTGTCTTAATTTAACCTATTATTTTCCGCTTTTTGTGTTTTCCTGATTACATCACTATTGGAGCCCAGTATGATCGTGTTTGAGCCTTTGACTTACAGTGGAATAATGGACAACTTAGCACTGCAGTTCACCTGAAAATCCACCAGATATTGTTTTCCTAGAATCATCGGTGCAATCGTGATGAGGAGATAAAAGGAGACAGCATCTTGTGTTTTTTTTAATCATTCTTGAATATAGATTTGACATCAATAAAGATGTTATTATTTT
The DNA here is from genome assembly GCF_963454915.1 of Gymnoscopelus microlampas. Classification (NCBI taxonomy): domain Eukaryota; kingdom Metazoa; phylum Chordata; class Actinopteri; order Myctophiformes; family Myctophidae; genus Gymnoscopelus; species Gymnoscopelus microlampas. The sequence goes on from NC_139943.1 coordinate 19,975,649, forward strand.
GCTTCCCAACCATCCCCCCTATTAAAATTGCATCCCAGTGTTACAGTAACATGGCTGTTGCTTCCTCAGAAGTCGGGGACAAAGATATTTGGATAAGTATCAAGTGAACTAGCGCAGTATGTGTGTAAGAGCTTTCTTGTAAACCAATGCCTAAATTTTGACCCAGCTCTCTTTTTATGATGCATTAGATCTATGACATTAGGTGTGTGACAGCCAAAGGTTGGGACTCAAGTACAAGAGAAAATGAATCAGTGAGCTTTGTACCATTGTAAGTAGATAGGCACATATGATTTTGGTGCTAGAATATGCTTTTGGTGACTCCAGTCCCATGTTGTGATGGTGGTGATGCAATGTTGCTTAGAGCGAGTGAGAGAGAGGGGCTTGTACACTGGGTAGTCTTCTCACCCTAACTCAGGTGGACATATCATATAGGCCTAACCTTTTGTTATATATTTTTTTAAGTTAGGAAAACAAGTGAGCGTATGTCCGTTTTATCCAGAGGTTTGTATTACTTAGATTTCACAGGTTTTTCCTTATTTTGTTTTATTGGGATGAATAGAGGAGTGAATGATTGTCATGATCAGATTATTGTAATTCATCAACGGACAACTTCTGCTCTGTGTAAAATATTAATCTACGTATTGTCTCTCTTCTTTATATCGTACATTATAATATCCCAGCTCCTTTGCATCCCTCCAAATCATTATTTTCTGTGGATTTAGTATAATATTTTAAACCTATTTCTGCAAATGGGTCATATACTTAAAACTTGTGAATCAAATCCTTTGGAATGTGGTGTTTTATATTTTGAATACTTTAAACCTTGTGTATAAAGATTCCTCAAGCATGTCCTCTGGAGACAGCAATAACTGTACAGTTTGGTGCAAAAAGAAATGTTTGGCTTCACTGAAAACCTTTGCTTTTGACTGCTGGAATGCTTCGGGCAATGCTGTGATGATGATACTTATTGAGATGAGCTTCTGCCATGGAATCTTGTCATGATTCAAATGTTTGGACATTTGGAGATTTTATAGAGAAAATCCCCTGCTCAGTCAGAGTTCTGTTAATTGAAATTCATGTATTGCTGTGTGTTCAACCAGTATGACATGGAAAAAATAATAATAAATGAATAAAAACAAACATTGATGTGTAACTGAGTGAAATGTTTTTTTTATTTTTTTTATTTCCAAGAATAAAAAGCCAGGCAATGACAGACGTGTCACATACAAAACCAATATGGCACGAGCCAAATGGAATCAGATCCTCAAGCCTTAATTTAACTCAAGAGTTAATGAATTTCACTGAATTTACCAATAAGGGTCCACTTTCACATTGACTTAAGATTATATGAGTTTACTGTGAGATGTAAGTAGGTAAATTGGCATCCATCTCACTTTAAGTTTAGTAAAAGTTATCCTAAGATATGACATAATATAGAACCGACTGATTTTCATGATGAATAATTGCTTGAGATAAAAATCTATTATATTATGTCAAAATGATATTTGGCTCACTGCAGCATTCACCATTAAATAAATCAATGGCACTGGATTCTGTAATCAATGTGTCATTCGAACATTTAATATGTTTGTCTAGAACAGTCGACATTCTATGTACCTCACTGCATTGCTAGTTTTCCCACACATGTAAATTACATTTAAATTAAAGGTGTGACATGTATGCTGGTAAACACATTGAAAAAAGCTCTCGCAATTAATTTATTTTCATTTTCAGATGTGATGTATGAGCCTCCTGTTCTCTACATGTGGCACACAGCACTGCAAAATAGGTAAGTGCCTTCATACATGTACATAGTTGAATCTTGTGCTAAATAATAGACTGAACACAGCCATAGTCAAACCTTTGGTTTTCTGTTGCTATGTGAATACTAGGGTAGAATACTAGGATGAACATCAATGTGTTTTACAGCATTTGGACAATAGATGGAGGTAAATGTTTGAAAAGGTTAAAGAAATAACCAGCATTTTTCATTTATATCAACACAGTAGCAGTATTTCACTCCCCACAAGCTTTATCATTATATCTAGCAACTAGAACATTTTCACAGTCAAACACAGCCGAGTGCAGAATGTCGACTGACAGTGACTAACCAAAACTAAACCAATCTGGGAACCCATTTGGTAAAAACTAAATCATAATGATAATAATGATAAAGAATTTTGTCAACAACTGTTACTGTGCTGATCCTGTCACGTGTCACTGATCTTCACTTTAATTGTTGGTTTTATAGTGTTATGAGTATCATCTTCATTACAGCTCTGTAATCATGTAGAGACGGTAGCGAACACAGAGGTTCTGCATCTTATTTCACTTTAAACACTTCTTGAGTCATTTTAACGTCTACTCTGGCTTTTGTGTGCACCCAGACTGTTTTTAAGTTGCTTGTTTCGGTATTTCGATATTTGATTCTCATTTTTATCAGACACGCCCCCATCCTATATAAACCCATTGAACTTCAAACTCCATTTTAACGTTTAATGTTAGAATCATTAAAAACACACATCCCTGGTTCTGGTGACTGATATTGTCCTTCTAATGTGTGAGAGGCCAGTGTTGTTTCAATTACTTTTATCTTTTCTTTTATTGTTTTGAAAATTAAAAATAAATAAAATAAAATAAATGAACACACACACAAGGAACTTATAAAACTCTCTGAGGTGCATCCGAGTAGATGTTAAAATTATCCCAGGAGTGTTTTAAAGTGAAATACCCCTTTATGTACTGCTGCAGTAGAAGATAACTGAATGTTGAAATAAAAAATTAAAGTTTATCTGGATTTAACAAAAGTGCCTAAAGACCACTTGTGAGGCTGAAGATTAGAATTTTACAAATAATTCCTTGTGTGTATTAAATGCAAACAGTCTAATGAGGTGCACTCAACTTTCAAAGATGGTGTGTGCGTGTGCGTGTGCGTGTGCGCGTGCGTGTATGTGTGTACCAACGTGCGCATACGGGTGCGCGTGCACATTCACTTTTAAGAGCATCCATTTCTAGTTTGTCTTTGAGAACAGAACAGCTCCTACTGGACTGTGTAACAGCATAATGGGTCTCCTTGGGCACTTCCTGTTCAGGGTACAGCTGGTTCCCATTCAGGGCTTATTTCTTTGTTCCTCCAGGGAACAGATAATGGAGCAGTCCAGACAGTATGTACACCTCTCCAACAGAAATCTGTATGTGACAAATGTCTCTGCATTCCACCACAATCACACTCTTTTCAAGTCAAAATATACACAATCTACTGTGTCCTCACATAATTACAACAGACAAGTTCCATCTGTCCATCACAGTATATTTTGTACTCAATTAAAAACAAGACATTAACATTGTGTGCTCTGCTGTAGCAGATACACAACGTTCTATGTTTTCAAAGTCAATTGCACGTCGTCATCATCGCCTTCGGGTCCAACAAGCGTGAGTATCAGTTCAGTAAAAGAAAAAGGTTGGATGGAACTATTACCAAGTGTTGTTTTCACTTTACTTTGCAATAACCTCTTGGCCCTGCAATGGAAAAGTGCCTTAAAGCATCACCTTAACAACTACGTTCATAATAATAGCAGTCTGTATGCCCTGACCATTGCAGGACCCACTTTACCTGGCAGTCGAAAAAGTGACTAATGTGATACAAACACCTTCTTAGCGCCATAGTCTGTCTCTTCTGCCTCCTCGACTGTGTTTGTTCCTTCCATCCCTGGCAGCCCACCTCTCCACTTAAAAGGCCACGCTGTGCGGTTTCTCCTGCTGTGGCAGGTGAGGTTGGGGTCATGGAGGAGCTTCCACATGAGCCAGATCTGGGGAGGGGTGAGGCTGTGGACGACCATGAGTTCTCGGTAGAAACAGGGATTGAACAGCTGGAGGTTGGGGGCAGCGGACGGCCGGATGATGCCGAACGTCCGGAACCCCTCATGGCGCGTCGGTTTGAGGCTAATCCGCCCAAGGCACATTCCCAGGAAGACGTCATCAATAGGAAACAAATCCACCTAATTTGAGAAAAAAGGAAGGCAAATTTGTACATGGATATATGGTACATTCTAAGTAGCCTGGCATGGCCAGACTAATATCACTGTGTAGATATTAGTCTGGGATCTCTGTGTGGAACCTGCATTTCCAAGGGACGAATTAAAAAAAAGAAGCTTCTGACGATAAACCTGCCCATATTTGCATAATGGGCCCTGATTGGTGCCCCACAACTTCAGGGGCAATCACAACCGAGCGGGGCCATACCAAATCTGCCGAGGGCTATATATATATATATTTTTTGCACTGGCAGATTTGTCCGGTTTCAAGCTTACATTCTAAGATGCATAATATAAATTATAACCCTATTTTTCAGGCACCTGTTCACAGGCAGAGCTGAGTCTCCGTGCTGTGTGTCCTGACATGACGAACCCTCCTCCTCCGGCATAGGATGGGTATAAACCTGCCCCGTATATGAACTCTGGGATGTAGTACTTGGAGCTGCGCCGACGAATGGGCTTGGCGTTGAAGATGATATCTCCTACGAACAGGTCCACATCTGCCTTCTGAGTCTGCAGCATCTCCAGAATGTTCTCAACATTCACATACACATCGGCATCACCCTTGAAAATGAACCTGGAGGGAAATAATTAACAGACAGAAACTGAAGCAATGATGAAATGCGATAATGTTGGAAGGTAAGATTAATGAAGGTATTTTAAGAGTCCCACAGATGAAATCAAAATTACGTTTGGCTCGAACTACTCTGGATATCCTAAATGAAGGACATTTATTTACAATCCTGTTTTATTGAGCTGATATGGTTGGTTAAACGTGGAAACTCCATAAGATAATGGCCACTTAGGGCTAAAATGGTGACATTTCTTGGCCCCTGTTTTAATTCAGCCTTTTAAAAGCCATTACCTGACATCAGGACAGCTGGTGTTGACCCACTGCAGGAAATGGATCTCCTTCAGAGTCAGGTTGAAGAAGGTGTCTTCAAAGTCCCACAGCAGGATGTCGTTAAAGGTCTCACTCTCGTAGGCCAGGAGACGGTCCCAGAGAGGCAGGGCACTCTGGTTCCTGGGGACCCCCAGGAGGAAGACTGTACGGATTGTTACGCCGTTGGGGAAAAGGCCCTCTCTACCCCATGTCCGACGCACCACCTGACAGACAGAGATAAAGAGATGGATTTGAACATTTGTACAGTATATTCTTATTGACTGGTAAACAGGCCAGGTAAGGATTTTGGTTGGGGTGAATTTGTATTTTTGTCTCCCCGGAATATTGTATTACTCTAGTTATTTAACTTCAAATTGATTCATTGCAACTTTATGAAAATGTATAAAAGAAATGGGTCACAATCAGAGTGGCAAGAGTGAGTTGACTATTTTATTATTTCTTACAAGTCTCTAAAATGAACAAACGTTTCGTCACTCTTGCCACTCTGAGTGGGACCCGTTTCTTTTGTAAATGTTGTTGACCTAAACAAGGATATCGCTTTAACTGTATGAAAATGCCACAGTTGTTCTTCCAAGCAGAGATATAAAACGCAGTACCTGTCGCTTATCGAAATCTGCAGCTACAGATTTCACCGCAATTAGCATGTAAGGGGCAGCAGAGGACTCTCCTCCTGCCAGCTGACATTTCTCTGGCTGGTTAATGAGCAGCTTGAAGTCTCTTTTGTCTTTCTCTCTCAGGTAGCCCTCAAAGTCAAAGGGTGGCAATGTGGGTAGAGCTTTGCCAGGAGCTTTGGTTGGCACAACATTCTTGCGCCACTCCTTAACTTTGCCCTTCGATTTATCCTTTGGTGGCTTTTTAAGTTTGGCCGGAGACTTGGATTTGGAAGATTTGGATTTGGACTGGGACTTGGATCCCTGGGGCTTGCAAGCAGGCAGTTTGGGGTTTGCAGGGCTGGATGCTCCCTGTCAAATTAGAGAGAGCAGGTGAAACAAATTATGTTCACTAAACAATGATATATTTGATTTAAGAAAAAAGCCATTTAAGATAATGAATTAATGAGATCATGAATTCTATCTCTCTTTGTGTATTATGTTTTGCATTACCAATCTGGTTTTGATTATAAAACATTATGTGCATAATGCAGACACATACCATGCGTATTTAGGTGATATTAGTTAGAAATGTAAGTGTGGTGTGGAAATCAACTCCACTCAACCAAGGAGTTACATACAGTACCTCATCAATAGGCTGACCTTCTCTGGATCTGGTGGCCATTCCATGACCACTGGCTCCCAACAAGGCCCGGTTGGAGTTGGTGGAACCCTGAATCTCTAGCTTCCACCTGGTACTGTCCCACTCTGAGTGGAGCAGGACCTGGGGAGAAGGGAAGGGTATAGATGGGTGGAGGATAGAGATGCAGGCTTTAACAACTTGATCTGAATGGATGTACAGTAGTACCCAGTGGTGGACAATAACTTAGTACATTTACTTGAGTACTGTACTTCAGTAAAAAAAATGTATCTGCACTTTACCGAGTATTTGTATTTTCTGATACTTTCACTCCACTACATTTCAAAGACAAACTGTACTTTTGACTCCACTACCTTTCTTCAAAGGGGAAAGTACATTATGAATCAACCACTTAAGCCCTATTTCAAATAATGAAAATAGTAAATCTACTATCCAACACAATGCATTGTGAGCTTTTAGATCTGCTATTTTCATCACTATTATTTATATGTTTTGAAGATCTTAGAATTTTGGGGGGAAATGACCACATTTCAGTACAGCAATACATTGATAATAAAAATAAAATGTACTTAGTAATTTGTACTTTTGAATACTTAAGTAATCTTAAAAGGCATGTACTTGTGTTTGTACAGCAACTTTCACTTGTAGTTGAGTAATATTTCACATGGGGTATCTTTCACTCAAGTACTGGGGTTGAGCACAGACACTGACCGTGTCCTTTTCAGCGGTACAATTGAGCCAGTTACCTGGTGGGCGTAGAGCAATATGCAGAACAGCATCAGCAGCATTCCGGTACACATCACATCTCCCCTCACGTGGAGAATCTTCCTCAGCATCGCCATCGTCCTCCTCATCGCCCGCCGACACGGACCTCAGTTAGAAGACTCAATGGGTTTCTATCTGAGAGCGAGTCGAATGATGTTCATGTTGTCTCCTAGTTAGATAGCAGTCCTATCGGTCATCATGATATCTCTGCCATGGAATCTAAAGAATAGCTGGTAGTCATACTTGTTTCTTTCTCTGCCACTTATCTAGATATGCAAAATATAAATGTCTGCCTGAGCCCTTCCTACTTCATGGTTAGATGATCTGCCGTATCTATCCACTGTGGTGTGTGGTAGGAGTCTGTTTCTGCCCCGTCTCATGTCTCCATCTCTTCAGAAAAGTGGAGGAATTCCTGGAGAAAGGCAAAAAAATACACATCAGACATGTGATCGATAATAAAAAAAATAAGAACAAATATAAGAAATCTGAAATTGCAAGGGGAGATGTGATGTTTCCTATATGTTGCACCCAACATTCACACTGACTAGGGACATAGTGAAGGAATCCTATTCCAACTTTAAATAAAAGAAAAATAATCATACTAAACAATCCAAAATATTCATAAATACTTATGTATACGTGGGCAGTGCCATATTTACTGGTTGGTGGAAGTTTTATTTGTTTTTTGCTGTCTATTAAAAGGCGTGCCAGATGCTACTCCTGAAAGTCCTAATTGGTTGCACCTGAACCACACTAACACACAGCTTGAATCTTTCTGAGGTTGTTTATGGACTGTCTGTTTTCCTTACTATAATCAAAGAACATTATGTACATTTAGGCTACTCAAGTATGGTACTTAAGTACAATTACAACAAGGCATGTTTAGTTTACTTGATTTCCATTTCTTGATACCTTATACTTCTACTCCAATATGTCAGAAGAAAATATTGTACTTGTTATTACTTTTACTTTATAGATTTATATTATTATTGCAAAACATATATTAACTAATTAAGCCCTAACCCTATGGAAAATAGCAGATCTACAAGCTCACAACACCCTCACAACACATGTGAGCTTGCAATCTGCTATTTTAGAAAGATTTTGACAAATTGTGAAAGGAACATTCTGCATAATGAGTTAAGTAGGCCTACTTGGCATAATGGTACTGTATGTAGATTTTGATTTACTGGATTTACTGGAGTATAATCTGTGGTATTATTGCTACCTTTACTTAAGTTAAAAACAAATCTGAGCAGCTACTTCTTCCACCACTGATAAAAAATACAGCCTACCTATAGGCTTGATGAACTCGATGAACCTCAATGGAATAAGCCATAGGCTTTTTAGGGTTATCCTTTTAGCATCCTTTAGTATAAATCTGTACAACTGTGCCCTTTATGCAAACTGTTAATAAAGTATTCAATCAATCAATCAATCAATCAGGCATATAACAGTTCCCCATTTTTGTTGGAACAATGGAATATGGTGGATTAATTATAATGTGCCTTTAATAGCCTAGGATGTGTCGTCTCTCGAAACTTTTTAAGCATGAATTGAAGAATTAAGCTTGTCAAATCCTTTTGAAAAATTCCTCAAGACTACTCACTCACGTTTATTCTGATTTTTTTTTGGGTGAATCAAATGCAACCACTACTTTTTAATCTGACACACACCCCCTTCTACAAATGGCTTACCTTATAGAATAACTGGGATTTCATTAAACACTGTGATTTAAAATATCATCCAAATGATGACTATGTGAGTATTAAATACAGGCCCATCTTCTTTAGATCAAAACCTAACCCCCAAAAAATCCACATCTAGATTATAATCATCAATCGAGGGGGCGTGTCTCTCCATGCATAAGAGCCCATAACATATTACCATCTGTATAACTTTAGAACACAGTGTCCTAACTCCTAATATGTGGAATGCATTGCATGCATATTTGACCTGTGTTTTAATGGAATATTAATACTATTTTACAGCATATGGCTGGTTTGTGCAGATGTAACCAGACTGATAGTGGGGTAAAAACATCGTGTACCCGAGACTTTTTCCACTAGTCAGGATGCAGTGTCTTTCCCCCATTAATGCATCCTCAAGGATATTAACATTTTAGTTATGATGATGACATTCATAATATCGCGACGACAGCCATATAATAATTGATGTCTCGTCTCTGTTCGTTGCACATAAGTCTCGTCTCTTTGCCATGTGTTGCACAAATTATTTAATAGATTTTCCTAGTCATCACTTCCAGTCAGTGGTGTAAGAAGTAGGCTACTCACATTTTTTACTTGAGTAAAAGTATCAATACCACCATGTAGAAATACTCTTGTAAACTCTGTTACAAGTACAAGTCCGGAATTCGAAATTAACTTGAGTAAAAAGTACGAAAGTGTTGGCATCAAAATGTAGGCCCACTTAAAGTACCAAGTAAAAGTTCTCATTGTGCAAAATGTCCCATTTCACAAGTCTTCAAAAATGCATAAATATTATCTTTTGAAAATAGCCAAAGTAGGGCTGGTCGTGGTTAATGCATGTTTTGTAATAATAATACAAATCTACAAATTAACTAGTAACTAAAGTTTTAAAATGAATTGTAGTGGAGTAAAACTAAAAGTACAATATTTGCCTCTGAGGTGTAGTGGCTAGAAAGTAAAAGTACTGCAAATTCAAGTACAGTACTTGAGTAAATGTACTTAGTTACTTTCCACCACTGCCATGCACGCTACAAAGTTAAACCATGCAATGCACGATCAGATGCACAATGATCCGCACTGTCGATAAACATAAACGGCTACTTAAATCTTAGTTTGTATACAAATATGCAGATTCCAGCAAGCCACTCAAACTCACCCTTAGGGACAGAGAGCCAGAGGTCGCCAAGAGTCATCATGGTCAAACTCAAAACATCTGTTTGAAAGTCTGAAAGTGCAGATCAGTCTCCTGACTAGTCTCCACATGAAGTCAAGTTTACGAAGCTTGTAGAAAGCGCAAAGAGTGCTTGGTTTCCAAGGGAAGCTAGCAAGAATATCTCAAATGCTACATTATAGTAGTGGGTGTGTGCTGGAGTGAGTGTGTCTTCCTGAACATCTGGTTATCAGAAGGGAACACATCAGTCCTGACTCTTTGATTCCCCCCTTTGGCCGAGAGGAGAGCAGCGTCTGGCAGTGGCCTGGCCACGTGACCTGAGTTGGAGCAGCAGCAGCCTGGAGCCAGATGCCAGCACAGCAACACTGAGGATGAGAGAGGAGGGGGAGGGCTGCTGAGTAGCCTACAAGAAGACATGAGTTAAGTCAGTGGTTCTCAAACTTTTTAAATTTCAAGGACCCCCGTAACCCTGAGAGCGTACAAATACGGTCCATTTGTTTTTTGATTGATTCTTGATTGATTTAATTGGCCTACTTTACTAGCAGTTTGCAAAAAAAAACATTGGAAAGTATACAGTTCAATACAAGGTCTTCAATACAAGAGGATTTAAACCCAAGAAAGCCTATGGCTTATTTTTCATTGGCATTCCCTTTGTACTCAATTCATCGAAACATTAATGACAGACAAATACACTACTATGCAAAATGTTTCCAACATGGTTCCATTTGTAGGCCTACTTTCTGTAGGCAAGGCAATGCAAGGCAGTTTTATTTGTAAAGCACATTTCAACAACAAGACAATTCAATGTGCTTTACACAGAACATCAAGCAAAGGAAACACAATTATAAAATGAATACTGGTAGATAGAGTTACAGTGCAGAACAGAAAAATAACTCAATCAAAGGCAGCGGGAAACTGAATGTTCTTTTGTTGTGTTTTGAAAGAAATAAGAGTGGCAGCAGACCTGCAGTTTTCTGGGAGTTTGTTCCAGATATGTGGTGCATATGTAACCAGGTCTCTGTACTCAGTTCAATTCTCTCTGTTTCCATTTGTACTCTCAGGTCTCTGCAAGGGCCCATCTGGAACCCCCTCAAGGAACACAGAGGAGCCCCCTGGACCCCACTTTTGAGAACCACACACTGAGTTAAGTGAAGGGGCCTGGAAGAGGAGTTATAAGGGTAGACCTATGAGCAGTCAGGGGAGAGGGACAGAGGCGACAGAGGGGGACACAATGCTGCAAGAACAGCAAAAAGGGGGGGAGATAGAAAAGGGAAGGGAAGCAGACTCAGAGGCTGGTAGGAATGAAAGATGAGACAAAACTGAGGAGGAAGAGGATGGTAGGCAACAGGACATTAGTCACTGCACAAAAATGCTCAGACTTGGACTATTTGTATACAGGGCATTAAACACTGACAACTCTACAGGTCTGCAATTCAAACTCTTGAGGACAGGGTTGATTAATTAATTTGTATGGACATTGGTGATAGGTTTATTAAGTTATGCATTAACTTGTAGGGCATTCGAAATAACTGATCTGCAAGATGCGTTTTGAGCTTGTAGATAGGCTATCTCCACTATTAATGTTTTTTTTTAAAGTAATCAAATATGTATTATTTGTTATATCTGCCCTGTGCAACTTTTGTTTCTGAAGGCTGAAAGACAAACAGAAATGTCAATTATTTGTGTGACAATTAACCACTTAAACGATGATATGGGTAACCGGAGTCCCTCAGGGCTCAATACTACTGTCTTTTATGTTTTCTGTTATTGTGGGGAAAGCTTTCGCAGAAAATAGCAGATCGACAAGCTCACAATGCGACGCGTTGCGTCGCATTGTGAGCTTGTCGATCTGCTATTTCTGCTGAAAGCTTTCCCTGAAAGCTTTCCCCACAATACCGATACTGGGGTTTAAGTGGTTAATCGTCAAGTAACATGTCATAATCGCCCTATTAACTTGTGCATACATTGCGTCCACGTCCAGTCCACGTGGGAACACACACGCACATGAAACGTGACCTGTCTGTTTAATAGTGATGATGATTCATGGTTTTGGACTGCATGACAGAACCATATGTTGTACTCCCTGGGCAGAGTCCCAGAGCTCCTATAGGCTTAGAACCATTCCCCTTTGTTTGTTTTTTCTTCCTTGGATTTTTCCTGCGCGGCACTCAGATTTATTGTTTCTCAGTTTTTGCTGGACTTCATATCTCAGTGAGGCCATGCTCAGATTGCTCACAAGCTCTTTCTCGCAATTTGTACCAAGACTTGCATCCTATAGTTTGTTTACGTGCTAAATGATGCATAAGATGCTAATCTAAAAGCGAATCCTTTTATGGGAATGAAACTCTAGAGGATTTTGTTGTTTATTTTCTTGTACGGGTTAAAAACTACAGAAGGGCAGACTAACCGTAGTACACTGTGATGTAAGCAACACAGCTGCATCTAATAAGATAGATAGATAGATAGATAGATAGATAGATAGATAGATAGATGTCACGGTCCACTCCTCGGGCCGTGGACTTTGATGTTATTATTTAGACCGCCATTGCCCTTATATGGTCGTGGATACTTTAGGCCTGTTCTGTAGGCCTGTCACGGTCCGCTCCTCGGGCCGCGTGCTCTGACTTTATTATTTAGACCTTTCCTGCCCTTATAAGGTCTTGGACTTATTAGGCCTTTGTTCTGTTCTGTATGTAGTCTTGTTATTCTGTTACTCTGTTGTTGTTGCCCTGCTGATGTTCTGTACCTATTTTGTAGTATTGTTTCCTGTTGTGCCTAGTTACTGTTACCTCTCTTGTCTCACCTCCCTGTTGATTAGTCATGTTCTCCTCCTGTGTCCTCTTAGTCCCTCAGCCTATCCCAGTGTTGATTGTCTGTTGAGTTCACCTGTGTCTTATTATTTCCCTGTCTATTTAAGCCCTGTGTTTGCAACTTGTCCTTGTTTGTCCATTGTATCCCATGTTGCGTGTAGTTAGATCTTGAGTTCAGTTCCTTGTTTGTTTTCCAGTCTTTAGTTAATAAATACTTTGAACGTTCACTTCAGCCTCTGTCTCTCTCCTGCACTTGGGCCCTACACTCCGTCCTGACTCAAACCGTGATAGATAGATAGATAGATAGATACAGTAGAACATACAATACACACACATACTGTATGTACATACAGTCGGTACATACATACATAGACCTTTATTGATCCTTGTGTGTAACTTCATGTGTCATAGCAGCACAGCAGTAAGCATGAAACACATGCTAGATACAGGTAGAGAGGTCTGACTAAGATTAAAACTGAAAGTTCAAATAAGAATTAAAGTCTGACTTGGCCATCTGCACTCGGTCTGACCGGTTTAGCATAATGTGTAAACTATTTAGACATTAAGTATATTGTACAATCTATCACCAGTAATAGATGATGCTGCCAGGAGAGAGTGTCGGAGGGCTGAGCGGAGGAAGGACAGGCTCTTCATGTGTCACACTAACATTCTAAAAGATTGTTATAAAAAATACAGAGTACTGTGAAAGCTGAAACGTTGAGGTGTTTCTCTGAAATTCTCTGAAATGAAAAAAATAAATCATAATCGTGACAGCCCTAATAACTTGTGCATATGTAACAGAGAGTAGTGGGTTCCACTTGCTCCTTAAGTAAGGGCATTTCTTATTGGTTAGTGGGCGGCACCTTATTGAGTAACACAGATGTCCATGTTAGAGGTGTGCCGGTCTTGATTAGATTTGCCCAAGGTAAGATGTGTTCCTCAGCACACTATATTTTCAACAAGTGTTTACTGTGATACTGTGATGAATACTGGACTGGTCATTCTAAACATGCTAAATGTACCAACATGAAGTAGTGATGCTTTGTACATGTTTTCAATTAGTCATTTTGACATACCAAACAGTATATGGTTTACAACAAACTGCTCTTAATTCTTTTGTAGACGTGCTGCTGAGGCGTGTGTTATACCAAAAGAGGTTTCTGACAAGAGAATTGTGTCTATTCTTATCAGGTACATATTGTTTTGTTTTATTTCATTGTATTGTATTGTGTTGTATTGTACAGTATGTTTATTGATTCTTTGAATAGGCCAGTCTTGATTAGATTTGCCCAAGACTTGCTGCTGAGGCGTGTGCACCAAAAGAGGTTTCTGACAAGAGAATTGTGTCTATTCTTACCAGAATAAACTGTCAACAAAGAGAGGGGTCTGGAACTTCATTCATCCACACAACACAACGCCGATCAACCGTTACACATACATTGCGTTCACATCCAGTGATTCCAGTCCACTATTGACCAGCTGTTAAATCAACAGCGTCTTCTGAGGTCAGTGAAAAATGTATTTTCTGTTTTGTAGACAAGACATCAGTACCATTCGAGCACATATCCCCCTCCCCCTGCCTTTGACCCCTGCATGGCTGTCACCTGGACAACTGTATTTAATCTCTTCAACCTTGTGTCTTCATCACTCAGTGAAATGGTTATTGAACTCAAAACGTCATCCTGTCCCACAGATGCTATCCCCAATCACCTCCATAAAGAGGTGTGGGAGACTAAATAGCAGTCTTGCCTCAGGTGTACCACTACCAGCATATTTCAAAAAAGAGGTTGTGGCACCATTGATAAAAAAAAAGAAAAGTCTTAACAAACTACAGACATATTTCAAAGCTTCCGTTCATTTAAAAAATCCTTGCGAAAACTGTTCTATCACAATTACAGTCTTTTCTACTGTACATGTACTCAGCATTTTTGACTTTTTTCAATCTGGGCTTAAAGCGTTTCACAGTTGTGAGTCAGCATTGTTGAGGGTTTTTAATTATGTGTTATTGCCACTGATTCTAGTGACTCCAGATTGAACTGCTGCGTTTGATACACTCGACCACAACATTTTCATTTATTGCTTAGAGCGTTGTGTTGGTATCAGGGACACTGCTTTAGACTGGTTCACGTCATATCTATCTGATAGAGGCTTTTCTGTCATATTTGTATCGTCTATCCTTGGGCCTATCCTTCTCTCCCTATATGTTTTTAAATCACTTAATGGTTTGGCGCCTCATTATCTCTCTGAACTTGTAGTCTATACTCCTCCAAGGTCATTGCGGTCTGCTGACCAGCTGAAACTTGTCATCCCAAAGACACGTTTAAAGACCAGAGGCCTTTTTCAGTTGTAGAGAAATTATGGAATGAGCTGCCCTCCCATATCAAACTGGCCCCCACCGTTGAGACATTTTAATCTCACCTTAAGTCTTTTATACCGTGGCTTTTGATCCCGTTTCAGAGCTTTGATTCACTGGTTGCTGACGCTGCTGTGTCTATATAGTGATGTGTTTCTTTTTTTGCTGCTTGTTTATTTTGTTTTTACTTTGGTTTCTTGTTGTTCTTTTGTGTATTATTTTTTTTCTTCTTCTTGTGCAGCACTTTGGTAACGTTGCGTTGTAAAATGTGCTATATAAATAAAGTGGATGGGATTGGATTGGAATATGAGTATACATCTATCATCATGTCAATCATGAATGGATAAATGTAGACCATGATACTGCCATGATAGTGACATGATACTGACCATGACTAACCATGATACTGACCATGATATCCCTATGACAGGCCCTTTTACAGCCCTGTCACAGGGATGTCAGGCCATGTCACAGGGGGGGTTAATCAGAATAGGCTGAGCTCATTAGCAAGTTCTCTGGAGTTATTGGCCTGTAGTCTGCCCTTAACTGTCCCTGTAGCACACCTTGGCCTCCAGTGCTCCACCAGAGCCTTTTAGCTCCCCCGGGACAGCCTTTGGCATGTGCCTCAGTGTCCCATGCCATAAAATCCCTCTTCTTCATGTTCAACTTTTTGTTGTTGGAAAAGCTGTGTCGCTTTTTTGAAGGGTACGATGTGCTCCTCACAGAACCTGATGTAATGTGTGTAATACACTGGCAGAGTCCATTGATGTCGTAACCGCGGGCCCTCATGAACATGTCCCAGTCTGTAGTTCTGAAACACTCCCCAGGCTCCTCCTCCATCATGTCCAACCACTGCTGGAATGGGCCAGTTGATGCCTGGCTGCGTCTTAACAACCAACATGTTTGTTGGTATAATCTTATTGTGGTATAATGCGCTGCGTGGGGGGATTGGCTGTACAGCTGTAGCCTATGTCTCCTTAAAGGAGTAGTTCACCCAAACAAATACTTATTTTCTACCAATTACACACCCCACGAAGCCTTGAATTCATGGAGATTTATTTTATTTAGTCTCATTCCTGAGCCAATAACTTGATGATAACAATAAACATGCTAATGTATCCGGTAGGAGCCACAAAGGAGAGTCTTTGTGTCTCCTACCGGAGAGACCGCAGGTCATCAAATTATTGGCTTAGGAATGTGATAAAAACAAAAAAGTCTCCATGAATTCAAGGCTTCATGGGGTGTATAATTGATAGAAAACAAGTATTTGTTTGGGTGAACTACTCCTTTAACATTCGCACACACAGCAGCTCCAGGGTGTTATTTTACTAATGGGTGTGTTAGATTTATGTGTGCCAAGCATTGACAATACTGTCGACTACTGTCAATGCTAGCAAATTAGCTCACCTAAATCTAACACACCCAATATAAATTTTATTAGCTGCAGCTGCATTGCTTATTAATGCCAGCCTACCATGTTTGTACCCTTCTGTAGCTTTTAACCTGCTTAGGGTTCCATTCCCGTTTAAAGAAACATTCCAGAAAACATATTCTTCATACGTTATGCTTCTCCCTGTCAATATGGTGACGTTTGTGTAGTGACCATGAATCCAGAATACTAGTTTTTCGTAAGTCACAGACTTGTGGTTTCACAAAGTATACTTTGTGCTATGGTTTTCTGTCGACCTCTGCCCCAGTTTTTGATAAAAAAGGTAGCATTTCAATGAATTGGGGGTGGAACAAATGAACAAGAAACGAACACTTCCCCTCAACACATTAACAGTGAAGTGAATTTGGAATCATCCCAAATGCTGTGGGAGAGCCGTTCCTTGGCCAACTGTATGAGATGGACAGGATGTAATGTAACTGCATGTGTGACGCAGTGTTGCTGGAAAAACTAATCCAATTGCTGCCAAATATTCCCATAAAGCTTAACATTTTTTAATAAAAATACCACCTCATGGTAGAATGAGTTTAGAAAGGAAAGGCTTCCTTACTGCTTCCAAATCAGTAATTGAGCCCCTAACAGTGTTTGTCAAAATATCAGATGATATGAAACAAACGTTTAAGTGTAAATAGTTGTGCTGTTGGCCAATTTCTCTTTCTTCTTTTTCATGGACCATTATTGGCCCTATAAACTTAAACGTATGATTAATTTACTACTTTTATATACTTGACTATACTTTCATATTTAAATAAAACTATTTATTTTCAGCAAGTGACACGGTTGTACAACAAAGTAAAATTGGGCTCATGCTACACAAACTGCTATACGTGAGAGTTGAACGAGACAATTTAAAAAAAGTATCGTTCTTAACTGATGGCACTCTATAGTTAATGAATGAACAGTGATACAAGACATTAAAAGATAAATGTAATAATTTAATATAATCTGCCATGTAAACACAAAATAGTTAAATGTCTATGTACAATCTACAAATGTTTCACACAATTCAGCACACAATATAGGTGCTTTGTAACATTCATCAAGTAAGAAATTATGTTGAGTGACGTATGCCTAGTACAGTACAAAATAGAGAAAAGAGGCGATTTCGAAGAGACAGAGAAAGATGGGAAGAGAGGAGAACCGTACAATTCTTTGGCTAAACTCCACACATACTGTACAGTACAGTACATACCCAACAACCGGAGCCAGAGACCTGCAATCCACGTGTTGTAAGTATAGTACAACTGTGGACCTACTGGAGCCTCCACTCCATTTCAACAGATGCTTCCCTTGTCTATGTTCAGCTGTCCTATGTCTAAACATCACTGTGTCCTTCTGCTGAGTCACACATATGGTACTGATCCTTCAGATTATATTTTTCCCCTCAAGCTGGACTCTTTCGAGAAACATATTAGTAACTTAAGCCCCATTATACTTGTTGAAGGACGGATAGCTTAAGTAGATGATCTGCAAATCGGTCCATTATAACACATTGTGAGAAAACAAAAAGTTTTAACTGGTTAACCAAATTAACATTGACGTCCCCGTTTGTGCAGAACATTTCAACCATGCGTGTGGTCTTCACCAGGTGATGAAATGTTGTTTACTTGTGTTTTTGTGCAGTCAAAATTGTTGGATCAGTAAGCTGTTTTGCAGACTTTTTCCTTTTGAATTCATATTTCCCTTTGGGCACAATGAAAACCTTTTAGAATGTTAACAATTTATCATAATGCCAAGAGTTTTTGTTCTGTCCCAAGTCGCTAATGGACACAGATACTCTGAAAAACATTTCTGTGAAATAAACCGTGAGCTGGTTCCACCTTTCTCCTGCTGTACTTTCTAAACAATGTACCTCAAGCCAACTGAGACACTGGTGTTTAACATTACTTTGCCAAACTCTTTCTCAAAACACCATCCATACTACACACTGTGACTGGTGCTTTGAGCTCTTTCTGAGCAAAGAATAATCTTTACTAAACATAATTATACATGAGTCTATAGGAAATGTTTTTGGAGATGGCAGCCAAGAAGTGGCATCCCTGACACTAAGATGTTATGTCTTGCTTAAGTCATAGGACCAAAATGCATTTGTGCTCCAACGCTGAAACCAGGGCCACTGAATGAATGGCCCCTAACTCGGCTATCTATCTCATCATCACTATGCAATCTCTTCCGGGCAGCTTCTTCCTCTGGTGTCATATCCAAGATGGCGCACTGCTAGAAATGTGGCAAACTGCAGTACGTCGAGGCAGCCAAGATTAGGAGCGCACAGATGAACCTTTCATTTCCTTCATCTACTTGTCCCTCTGTCCATCCTCCTCAGGAGGACGCTGTGCCCGCTCGCATGATCCTGAACAGGGCGTTGACGTTGTTGCTCTTGATGGCATCTCGACACGCAGAGATCACCTGGTTCTTAGGCTTACCCACTGAAAAGAAGAAATAAGAGTAAGGCAGAGAGAGGCAGTGAGTGAAAGCTGGTACAAACATTGTTACAACTGGGCTGACGGAGCTCAATTATATCTGCATTAATCCACGCAAACAACCCTTCAACTCAAACCAAACAATCTCAAACTCTCTTTCTTTGGGGTTCTCTCAACAAAGTTTGAGAGCCCCTGACTGTTTCTCCATCAAAAGTAAACTATTATTATTATCGTGGTGGATCATATGTAAGGAACCACACACAAATGTACATGGCCATCAGTTAACGAACACACACAAATGTACATGGCCATCTGTTAACGAACACACACAAATGTACATGGCCGTACACACACACACACACACACTTTAAAGTCCGATGACAGCCTAGGCCTTTGTGTATACTTACTGTAGTCTCACAGAATTTAATCAGGCACAACACATAGATATAAACACAGCATGACAAACAAAATGTATTCTTATATCGTGGCCTACCTCTGAGTCTTCCAGCCCTCTGTATGGCCTGGTTGACAGATTTGAGGCAGGCCAGTAAAGCGTTGTGGTTGTTGGATCGGATCTTGTACTCATTGACCAAGTCTCTGTTCAAATCATACAACTCTCTGTAACGCTTCTTCGTATTCGTCCTTCAGGGAGAAGACAAAAAGGGAGACAGTCAGTGACTAGGCCTGTCACAATGATTACATAATCGCCTAATCGCAATTATTAGAGATAATCTCAATTATTTTGCATAATAGTTCCATACATTTTCAAACAAGAAATAGAACACATAGCAGATCTACTACTCGGGATGCAACACATTGTGAGTTGTAGATAGGCTATTTCCATTTTTTTATTAATTTTGAAAGTATATGTCAGTCATTTCTTTGTATAAGTTATTTGTCACATTCCTGTGGAATTTCTGTTTACGAAGCATAAAAGCCAAAGAAATGTAATTTATATTTGTATGTTCCATTGTTCAATGCCAAAAACAAAATTAAATTGTTAATCACAATTACTTGTGTGACAATTAATCGTCAAGTAAAATGTCTTGTGGCAGCCATGAAGTGACTTGAATACCCGTTTCTGGTAATACTAATGACTGTAATACTCCAAGAATATTAATAAGCCTGGGCCTGGAATTAATAGGTAGGTTTCAGGCAGACTTTTCACACAACAGAACAATCGATAAATCAATATGCTTTCCCACTGCACCGTGCTGTAATGTATGCATGTTAATTTTGTCACGGTGCTGGCCTAGAACACAGACATGCTGTATGGAATAATGGCTCCTTTTCAAAGGGTGCTGGAGTGATTTCGTCACCACACGCATGTCACATGACATGGCGTCGGTAATGTAACAACCGAACCGACAGGCTAACCCAGTGGTTCTCAAACCTTTTAATTTCAAGGACCCCCAGTTTGATATGCATTAGACAGCGGACCCCCATTTGATACAATTTCCTATCTCTGTATGAAATAGTGAAATACATTAATATGAAAGACACAAAAAGATTATTTCAATTTGTCCGCCATGAATTGATGAGTTGATGTTGTTACAATACATAATGACGCCGCGTTTATATTGTGCTAACATGTACCATCCTGTGTGCTGTCCCGGTACTTTTGCAGTGGAAAAAGCATCTGTGTGAACACTGTGAATATAGTATAGTATACTTTATTAGTTTTCACTCACATGTCCCCCATGAGGCGAGCATCCTCTGCCTGGACCAGCATGTTCCTGATATAGTTAGAGTGGTCAGCCATGGCTGCTGTTAACTTCTGATGCACAGAATGGAACTCATCCACCTAGATGGATGGAGGGAAACACAATGTGGGCTTATGTTAGGATTTCAGTTCTGATACAGATACAGCACTTGAGATGTGGACCATGTCTTCTGTCTCTTCATCTACAGTAGCAGGAGCATTTACTTTTCCACAGGCGTGACGCAACTATCTCTGGTGCTATAGAATTAGTGCAGATTTAGAATCCTGCTTTGGATGTTTTCTTTTCTTTTTTTCCCCTCGGCATTAGTCATCTATTTTGATAGACAGTGAACAGAGAGACAGGAAAGCTGGGAGAGAAGGGGGTGTTGATGACATGTAGCAAAGAGCCTTTGGTCAGATTCAAACTCAGGCCTTAGTTACTGTGTAATGCTCTGCGATCTGACCAAGGGCCCCCAGGATCCATATTTAATTGTGAAGGCCAAAACTGCTGTCCTTTATATGTGTTCTCTACTCTTTTCAGCTGCTTCAGAAGCTGTTTCGATAACATGACTTAAGTTTGTGACATGGAAGATTTTGATGTTGGTTCATGATGGGTGGGGTACCCCTTTACCCATCATTCCTGTCTCGCTACAGCATCTAAATAGAAATTCTCCTCAAATCCTTAAAAAAACATAACAACACAGGTTAACAGACCTCAGTCAGTGTATTGCGTAACTCCTCAAAGTAGCCAGGGAAGTCTGCCTCTGCTGATAGGTCCTCTATAGCTAGAAAGGAGGCTAGTGATTGGATCAGATCTCCTGCCAGGTCGATGTCATCTGTGCTCAGCGTGATCTGATTGGATAAAATGGAAACTGATTTGTTAGCTGGCCCAATTTTATGTCATCTAACATCGGAAACTACATTTGAATCTTCTTTTTTTATTGTAAAATGTGTAGAGCTGGTTCAAAGTGTTTTACTAAAACATTGTTACAATAATTTGCTACTTTGCACAGTAAAAACCCTCAAAGACAAAAACAAGAAACAGACAAACATTAATATCCATTTCAGCAATCAGGCCACGTGCATAGAAAATGTTAAATAAAATAATGACTTGCCCTAATAAATATGACTGTTGTAATGATGAAGCAAGTAACTAAGAAAAAATATGTCATTTAGTCAAGTTGGAACATTTGGAACCCTGTGGAACATTAAAAAAAGTAAAACAAATAATAACTTTTAACTTTTCATTGTACATGTGTCTGTTCATCTATTCTACCGTACCTGTCCATTGCTGGCCATGCTAATAGACAACAGCCCTCCTGCCCGTAGTGAAGTAAAAGTGATATCAGGACTGTCTATCCCTTCTGGAAGTAGGAAGTTCTGATTCAGCCACATGACCACCTGTGCACACATGCAAACAACACATGAACACCCTGCATCATGGACACGTACACATGTACAAAGAATAAGTTCTAAATACATTTCTAAATGTAGTTACAGGACGAGGGACGGATACACATTCATACACAGTAAAATTCAAAGTGATCATTTTGATCTGCAAGCTACCCAGTTCACCCAACAGCATTCTACTGCTGGTTACTGAACTGCTCCATGGAAGCACATGGGAGTCAAAAGTCTTACAAGAGGGAACTGAAAAGCTAACATTTGACATTCAATTCCCTCACGCATTGTGGTGGCGTACCCGCTGTGGGCGATCATTGATGCTGAAGGAGACCCTGCCGGTAGGCCGGGCAGCCGAGGGGTCCACTGTGATGTCATACATGGAGAAACGAGGCAACTGCCGTGTGATCTCAAACACGTGGAACTGGGTACTGGAAAGACAGTGTCAGATACATTTGTATACCAAGTTTTTGTATTTTTATGCATCCTGGTTCATGGGAGATGTTAGGCTATTTTCAGAGGTTTTATCAAAGCAACATTTGGTATTAGATGTACAGTAAAATCAACACAGGCAGTCAATTCCCTAACTAAGGATGCAATGGAAGGGCCGCAATGGAAATAAGCTACAAGCATTATTGCGTTTTTATCCTTTTCATAATGGTGGATTGGAGTCAATGTCTGTACATATTGTCAATAATGATGTCAAAGTACCTGGTTTTCCCTCCGACAAAGGTCTTTATATGCAGGTCAACTGGGATATCTTTGGGGGGTACAATGGGGACTCTAACACAGCCTGACAGGTTCTGGGCACTGGGGTGGACCACATGGCTCTCTCCCTCAAAGATTCCCTCAGCAAAGATCAGCACTGCCCGGATAATGGTTTCTGTAGAGAGAGGATTTTAAAGGGTATATCAAGTTAAGGATCACATTAATCTAATCCAAAGCCACATATTTAAAGCATGTTTTACTCTCTTGAGAGAGGTGAAGTGTGGCACTTTCCGGGGAAAAGGTGAGGAGCCATGCCTGCCGCTGGGAGCCAGCGGCTTTTAGCAATTGTTTCATCGATCTATCGGTCTCATTGTGCTCTGCAATCCTAGCACTGAATACCCTTACCATTTGGCGTGGAGATACTGAGTTCTATATGAGCCTTCTGGGCCTCCGTAGCAGGTTTAACTGACAGGGCTGTTTGGAGTTGAGTGTTGGCAGGTATAACACCCACTCCGCTGGATGTTTCCGATACCCCCTGAAAACAAACACACTGTGAATGTGGGAGCATGCACAAGGTGATCACTCCCTTATCTCTGTATCTGCACAGCAGGATGTTAGTACAACCTTCGTAATTTGGCACGCCACGTGTGCGTGCATACAGTGAGTACATGTGACTGTGTGTAATTAAATAATACTGGACTCAAGGTCCTGATAATGTTTCAACAAACTAGATCTGTGTATATGGCATATACCTTGGCGTTCTCTTCATAGTTGCGTAGCTCCAGCAGTAGGTTCTGTCTGCGCTGGCTGAGTTCTCTGACAAGGTCCTGTTCTACACTGGAGTCCATTAGATTCCCTTTTAGCTCCTTACTGGCAGGCAGGTAGCCACGTACTACAAGAATGCAAAGAGGTGACATTGACATGCATCCTGGATTGGCATAACTTGCAGGTGTAAATTGATCTAACATGCATTGAAGATCTCACCTCCAACAGTGGAGGTGGTCCAAAGACCCATTTGGTGTCATTAGAAACAAAGACAATGTGAACTGGGCCTTCAGTCCACATGCTATAAGTATGAACAGAGATCTTTGTGCATGATTCCTAAGAAAGTCTCAAAGCGTACCCTCTCCTTCTACGGAGGTGCAGATGAGTTGTATCTGTCCATCCATCCTGTAGTCTCCTTCCACTACACCAGCCACAGAGGACGAGAAGTTGTCTTTGAAGATGACCTCACCGGTACGGTCGCTTCGAGCATCGATCTGGAACATTCAGGAATGTGATCATCAAAGCCAGTAAAACTTAAATTGTTTATCAACAGGCGTGCACTGAGGCCCCGGCCGGAGCCCTCATCCAATGTCATTTGGACTACGCTTGCACTTCATGGTACACTGTGTAGCATGAAGTAAGCGTAGTCAAAATGGCATTGGATGAGTATAACACTGTCACTCATCCAATGAGTATAACATATATCATCTATTTTGACTATGCTTGCACTTCATGGTGTCCAAATATCCAACCTACAGTGCATCACGTGCATTCTATGGGTATAATACGAGTATATTCAGAAGCCTGATGGTCTACAAACGTACTGAAACATTGTGTTGTTAATATGATGTTTGACACTCTGTACCATTATTGATTTTGCCAAAAGAATATAATTCCAAGCAGAAGTCATGTCACTTAATACCTTCCCAGTTCCAAAGTTTCCTGGTTATTGGGCTATGCAGTTGACAAGAGCAACGATGTGATCAAAATTGTTAATTCTATTAGAGCCAATGTACTCAACCTTCAGCAATTTGACACACTCTTTTGTCCACAATTACTGGACATGGCTTGCCCTGCCACACTGTGCTCAAACATTGTTACGTGCAGAAATTAGACAATTAATTTAAGAGACAGGGAAGCCTGTGGCAGAGATGACCCTGACAGTCTTCATGACTTTGGATTGTAGGTGGAAATGACACACCACTTAAATTTGCATGCAAGGTCGCAATAACGCTGTTACAGACAGTTTTTCGGACTTTTGCCGACCTGCGTAGCATACAGTTATTACTACTTAAAGTACAATTGCATTCTGCCACTTACTGGTGAATATAGGTATGCATGTTGGGAAACTGAGCACAAGAAGACAGTGGCTGCCACACACAGATGGATGATAACTGGACATAAAATATTTCTTTGTTGATAATCATTATTACTTTTTTTAAACTAAAGTAAATTCTGCAGGCCAGATGCCAGATTAGACCCTTACACAGGCTGCCAATTTGACAACACTGTTCTATATGAAGATGCAATGGTTATGGTATTCATAGCAATAAGCACCATTGGGTCCTATAGCAACGTCGGTGACTGACAACATGAAAGTAGGGCAATGAAGACCTATACAATCCTCTATAAATTATGGAGGGATACAGGCCTAATTCACAGTGGTAAAGAAGCTCAGTTGGGATATGCAAGATTTATAGATGAGACCCCCAGGAGATTTTGCAATAGCCATTAGCCAACCAAGATAATAGGACTATAAATTATCTGCTGACCTTTCCATTCGACCAGCCAGTGATGAGCTCCACAACTCCATCAGCATTCAGGTCAAAGGCATGGATGCTCATCGCGTGGTTCTTAGACTGAACGAGAAAAGAAACAAGAAATATTGTTTAACCACAGTGACTATCATGATTCTGGGCATGTCATTATAGCCGTGCATAGTGCAGTTACACTGATTACATCAACAAATGGAAGGACAACATTCGATACAGTACTGTATATCCAGATTCTATGACATTTTCATATTAAATTTGAAAAGTGCGCTATTTGGAGCACAGGTCTCCACAAGGCTGGGTTACAAAACTTTGGAAGGCAGTTGTAGTCAATTGGAATGGAATATGAAAGATTTGAGTGACACATCTTCATCACTTGATCATAAATAATGTGTACAGATTTGTGTAAGTTTTTTAACAGAATTTGTAGGAGTTGTAGCAGAAACAGTGTTTTAAAGAAAACAGAAATGTGGGATAATCTAGTCTGGCACAAATGGCCAGGGCCTATATGGGGAGTTGCATCATGATCCAAGGAATCCAGGGGAAAAGATTCAAAACGTGAATTGGGCTCTATAGCGCCACTATGAGGCTAATTTGAAAAATCCTTCCTTGGCCTGGGAGTGTGAGTGCAAACGCAATAGTTGCATGGATTCAGCCAAAGGGAGAAGCAAATTGGCATAGTGTAGATACCATAAGCCGAACGGACAGCTTGCACACGATTGGCTATTATTTGCACTCCACAGCATTGCAGACACATGTCCGATAGGTTGGAGGGATGGTGAGCATGATATTATTGAGATATTTGGGAATAGAGCTCCTTGGCATGCTGGCAGGGTGCACATGAAATTTGACCCTCACTGGTGTAGTAGTTTGTGACTTGGGAGATTAGCTGTGGGACACACAGACAACGGCGAAAACATATATAACCTCCTCCCTGGGTTGCCTGGCGTAGATAATGAATGGCTCTGACTTGCATTACCTTGATTCTCCAGTAGCGGGCGGTGCGGTCATAGACTCCCACAGTACCATTGGCCAGGGCATAGCCAAATCTGCTGCCATGCATATGGCAAAGTGAGGTCACTGTCTGTACAGAGAGAAATTAATTACTCATGTCGCCAACTTGTAATTCGCTTCAGCATAGTTCAAGATACACAAAGGCAAATATCACAATTTTTTGTTTAACAAAAACTGTATTTAATACAAATACGGTATAAAAAAGGTCCATGCCAAAATGGATAATTCCGACTAGGCGTCTACAGATACCAGTCCATAAACTATAAAAGAAAATGTGCCTATTTACCTCATTTTCAGACATCTCAGACACCAGCTCATCCTCTTTGAAAACCCTGATGTCAAAGTCTTCAGATCCTACCAAGAGCTGCAAACAACAAAACACATGCATCACTGCAACAATTTATTAAGAAACTTGAACGAATTAAAACTCTATGGTTTATTAGCATCTTCCATTTGTCTCTCGTCTAAGCTTATGGTGGTCTCACCTCATTTTTCCCATCTCCAGTGAAGTCACAGAGGACTACAGATCTAACATTATCCCCAGTAACCTAAAAAGAGAAAAAAGAGAAAAAACATGAATAAACAGCACACTAGCTTAAAACATTATTCATCCCATTTAAAGGATATGTATTCTCTGGACTGAAAGCATACAAAACCAGATTCTTAATTGACATTATGGTTTTATTACCCAGCCCGACCTCAAATGTGGTTGGATTGGAAAAGCCGCATGAAGGTTTCTTATTAGACTATGTACTCTTTCGGACGAACACTCAGGGAAATTGTGCAGTAATGGAACCA
This sequence comes from Gymnoscopelus microlampas, assembly GCF_963454915.1. Taxonomy (NCBI): domain Eukaryota; kingdom Metazoa; phylum Chordata; class Actinopteri; order Myctophiformes; family Myctophidae; genus Gymnoscopelus; species Gymnoscopelus microlampas. The sequence goes on from NC_139943.1 coordinate 20,002,673, forward strand.
TTTAATCTCAGTTCTTACTGTCCAGAATTTGTCATTCCCCTCGTAGTCGAAACCCTGTAAAGCACAATTGCCTCCGATGATAGCCAGAGGAGACTGGATGTCTCCTAGTTTCCCCAGCACAATAGCATTGGCCCCATCTGCCACCTACACACACACACACAAATATACGTGTCATAATAATATATATAATATACACACACAAAGACGTTAAAATGAGAATCCACTCTATTTAGGAATTTACAAATGTGTAACCCAGAACAGTAAGTAAATAATTGTAAAAATGATAAAGATCCAATAAAAAAAATAGGCAAGTCAGTTCTTTTAGTTTATTGCGCAACAGAATTGCTGGTTGTGATTCACCACAGCTTTTACCAGGATTGTGGTTTGTTTATTTTCTCTCCCCATTAGCTGTTGCAAGTCTTCCTGGGGTCCACATAAAATATTCCTACTTAGTTAGCAAATTCTCAACTCCGTGCTCAGACTATTCTATGCTGCAATTCTCAGCAATAAAACACAGCAATCCTGTTAACACTTTATAGTACTTGATCACATCCCTCATTGTAGTCGTCTTGTTGAGATGAATCTTTGGTGAGATTATATCACAATTTCATATCATACATTTGTTTCTTTATGTTCGACCAGTTTCTCAATATTACACATAAAATGTGTCTGGGATATTGCTGTATATGCCAGTAGAACCCTGTTCAGATGTAATAGATTTGCTAGCAGTGTACCGGTATATTGGATTCTGGTGTCATGTGTGAACGTGGGCCGATCTTGAATATCTGGGGCTGGCAAAATGCCAGCATGCTTCATAGTAAGGTCTGTGAATAATCCCAGTAGGTCAGAATCAGAATCAACTTTATGGTCACTGTTGGAGCCAAAATGCCTTTTTTGTTTATTTTGTTTTATTTTAACTCACTGTGCAGAGGTGTGTCATTTTTAGTCACCATGGCAACCACCACAGGAGAGGTGTGGCTTGTCGGTCACCATGGGAACCGCCACAGGGGGTGGTTACCCATTTATACTTGGCTTTGGGTGACGAGCCCCAGGTGTACAAGGGGAAAAAGGCCAAACAGTTTTTGACCGTGTCCGTGAACAGTTCAGTGTTATTTGTTTGAGTGAATGTATAACACGATATGATTAATAAATGGATTGACATATCCGACAGTATACAAACTCTCTGGACATTGAATTCATGGTGCACGCGTCGACTAAAAAGCAACCCAGTTGCCCCTCGCAGTGTAAAGCTACAGGTAAAGGCTCTACAGTCACATCTCACTACAGGTGTAAAAAGTGGGTGAAAAGTGTTTTTGTGCAAGCTCCATAGTTTTTGTTAAAGAAGAAAAAGAAAAAAGGGGGGAGCAAGAGGAAAGGGAGAAAAATATATCAATATATATATATAAAAAAAAGAAAAAAGGTGAAGCATGCAGTTGGAAATAACAAGATGTTTCTACTTTGTATTATCTTCATCTCTATTCATCACTAAACAGAACAACAGTTTGTTCTTCCCTCTGGTAGTTGGCATAGATGTTTTGGCATAGATGATCCCAGTAGGTCAGTAATTCCAGTAGGTCACTGATCCCAGTTGAGGACAGTCAGTGACCGGTACCAGCATTTAACACCTTTCACAACATTACATCTACCTAATCGTTCCTCTATTCTACCCACCTCTCTGTAGAAGATATCAGCATTGTCGTGGACATCATAGGCCAGCAGATTAGTTTGAGATCCCACCAACAGTGTGTCCCCGGTGGTATTTGGTCCCAGTGTCCCTGCGGTCAGACAGGTGACCGCCTGGTTGATGTTGAGCAGAGAGATGTCCGAGTCCTGGTTGCTCTGGCTCAGCCTGTGAGTCGCAGGTCTCTGGCCACGAACATGGGGATTGTGGATGAACACCTACAATGAGAGAGAGGTGAGATTACCCTGTTCACTTATTCACTGTTAATGAATAATTAAATCACCAACATTATCAGTGTTTCCCCTACCACTGCACTGAGGGGCAGTGGCCCTCCCAAGGCATTGCCACCCAGCCTGAAAGTCAAGTGAATTTTATTTTAGTGTCAAAACAAAATAGAAGTTACTGTACCTAAAGCCAATTTTCACATACAGTGGGTCTAGAGTCTAGATCCACTGGAATAGTTACATAATGTAACTATTCCTGAAACAATACATACTGTCCATATACAGCACAGTAGGGTTATTGGAATGATATAATTGTGTGATGTAGGCATGGATGATAATGATATGGGTTAAATTATGCAGTACAGTCCTATTTCTGGAGTTGGCAGCATAGTTTGTAGAAGTGAGGTTGTCAAAATCTTATTTCACAAAGCTGGATTAGAAAGTTTTTAGCTAGAGTGGCAATTGTGAAAAAGATTATGTATATCCTGACAATACTGACATAACCACCCCCGCCTTCCCCTCCCATCCGTGGCCCATCTACATCGCAGCCTCACCAAAGCAGTAAACCTAAGGGAAACACTAAGGAAACACCGAAAATAGCAGCTCTACAAGCTCACGACACATTGCCCCGCAAAGTGTTGTGAGCTTGTAGTTCGCCTATTTTCGGTGCACAATACCCGTGTCCAACTTAGGTGTGGCAATGTTAGCCTATTAAAACCAGTAAAGTATCTGTGTCATTTTAGATTTTAACCACTTTAAATATTATTTTTATCTATTCAAAAATAGCAGATATAAAAGCTCATAGCACGGCATGAAGTAGATCTGCTATTTTAGAAGAGTCGCGAAAATGTGTGCAAATCTTTGAATACATAATCATTTAAAAAAGAAATGTACTCAAACTTTGCTTCATGGGTTACAGCTGACCCTCTCTCACCTTCCCTGCTTGTGTGGCTGCAGTGAGGCATGGGTGAACTCCATCAAACTTTCCAATGGTTACCATGCGAGGGTTTATCTTGTGGTTCAACTTCAGAGTGAATATGGGGACCAACATGGTGGCTATATCCTGAATGAAGTAGAATTTGTTAAAAGTGAGTTAAACAGAGAAAGAGAGAAAGAGAGGGGGAAAAACATAACCACATAATCAATACTTTTACTTTTGGTACTTTAAGTAGCCTATATTTTGATACCAATACTTTTGTACTTTTACTCAAGTAAATTTTCATCACCAGACCTTTACTTTTAACAGTGTTTCTACATTGCAGTATTGATACTTTAACACCCTTTAAGTACAGAAATGTAGCACTTTTTCCACCACTGATGAAATGTAGTCATTAAAGAAAATAAGACTGTATTGCAAACTACAGGTATATGCAAAGTTGCTCTATGTTGAATCTATTTTTCGTGTGTCATTTTGCCACACGTTATGTCATTAAAGAGGCTTTTAGCCTTGGATCAAGACTGTCATAGAATTTATTTTTTCGATTCTGAATTTTGTTTTGTCACATTCGAAAAAATAAATCTATAACAGTCTTGATCCAAGGCTAAGAGGCTTTATTCCTCCCAGTGGAAGAAGAGTCCTGTTGCCTAGCAACAGAGAGCTGCGCGCTAAACCAACCAAAGCTTTTCACCTGGGTATATAATCGCCCTGTCATTTCCTCTCCAGTCTCAAAACACATTGCTTGTATTATTTTCCCTTTCCCGGAAAATTACAAATATTTACATTATCTGATCATAAATGAATCCGTTTATTTTCGCTAGTTGGCGTTGATAACTTGTTGCTATAACCAGGCTACCGAGACACCAATGGGTCGTTAACCACACACACAAAAACAACTAACACGATCACAAGTCACTAAATCAGTGAAATTATGCAAATATCTCACCAATATCTGCTCCTATTTTCGGCTGTTTGGAGTTATAAATGAGACGAGCAAGCTAGCTGAAGCTAACAAGCTAGCAGCTTTAACGTAGATGAGCTTTAACGCTGAAGAACAACAAGCAATCTCCTCTAGATGCCGTCAACAAGCACTTCCGACCCATTATTTTCAAAATAAAAGCTTTTTTTTGGTAGGAAGTTATATTATACCTCTATGGACTAGCGAGGTAAGTGTGCCCTCTGCTGGTAGAATGGGGGGAAACAGGTAGGATTCAATATTTTACAAGAAGATGCACAGTGCATCATTCATACAGAAAATGAAAACAAACGTATGAGTTTTGAAGCTGTTGTTTTCGCTTTGGCTATGTTGGCCAGACTTTGCACAATTTAAACAATAGCCTAATCTGTCAAATACGTAAATATTTTTTTTTTTCACATTTCCCCAGTAGCCTCGATTCCTCCTTTCATTCTTCCTCACTTTGTTTGGTAATGAGAAATGCACCACTGGTAACCTAGGTAGGTCACAGGTGGCTTATGTATGGAGAAACTACATCATTTGATATAGGCCTAGTTTGATTGATTGATACTGTATTAACAGTTTCCTTGGGGATTATACTATGGTGCTAAAAGGATAGCACTTTGATTGATTGATTGAATACTATTAGAAGTTTGCTGAAAAGCTGTATGAATGTACAGTTCAATACAAGGTCAGCTAATAGGATTTGAAAAACCCAAGAAAGCCATCGCGCTTGTTTCAATTCGGGTCCTGTGTATTCAATGCATCGAGAAATTTAAAGACATACAATAATTTACAAGACATCATAGTTGTTGTTTTGTTGTTGTTGACTGAAATTGATTGGCATTTACATCAGCTCAAGTGCTGTCCATAAAACCCTCTTGTTTCAATCAAAAATGTATTTGATCTATCGAAGCCATTTGTAACTGGAAATGTCCGTGTCCCATAACTTTAAGGAACTTAATGAGAAGATCAGCAGTGATGTGAGGGAGGTCCGCTGTCAGAGTACAGCCCTGTGCACCGCGTTCCCATTGAGAACAGCGCGAGCTGGAGGCGCAGCTGGAACAAGTAATAGACCGGTGGGATTTCTGAAATATGTGATTGTTAGAGGCATTTGGGGGTAAAAGTCGGGAACCAGGCCATTTTACATAATTCAAGGGTGCTGAATCAGAAAAACACGGTTCCCAAGCAAAATTCTTAGTGCTTAACCTCCTAATTTGCATATCAAAATGGCTGCCGATTTTGAAGTATTTCTTAAACAACTCTATAACAAAGCAAGCAAATCTGACAAATAAAGTGTATATATTTATGTTCTGAGGGTCATACAATGTGTGGAAGATATTTGTAATGTAATAAATGTAAATAAATATGCAAATTAGAGGCCACCATTACATAAAATGATGTACCGTAGTACTCAAACGGTGCAAAAGGTGCATCCCCCTTATTTTGTTCCTAATTATCTGTATTTTTGCCATCCTTAGGACATCTAAAATACATACTTTTTCCCCATGCTAAATGTTTAGTTTTTGACCTTCTAATCTGCATATTTGAATGGCTGCCAAATTGGCAAATTCGCACCTTTATCTTCAATAACTCTGTGGCCAGGCAAGCAAAATTGACAAATGAAGTGTCTATATACATTTTCTACAATGTGAGTAAAGAATTTGTAAGTAATATAATATGATAATATAATATAATATAATAATCAGCCTACTCCGAAATATGCAAAATAGCGGCCCCCATAACAGATAACGGTTTAGTACTCTAAAGATACTGTATTGGCCATTGTTGAACGAAAGTCTAGACACTAGACCACATTCATACAAGGAGGTTGATCATCACTCCGTTGCTGACATGCACACATGGCTGTGCATCGTAACCCAGATTTCCGGCATTTGCAACGACGTGTTGTGCATTGCTTATGGCATGCACATGAAATCATTTCTATAGGCTATACTAGCATGGAACAGGTTGGACTAGGCTAGAGTAGGTTGTACTAGACTCTAATACTCTCTATTAGGCTTTACTAGTCCCTTGTCAGCCCTGTAGATACTCAGACCATAGGGACTAACCACTGTGTACACAGGCCATAGCTTGTGTGTGCACGAGCAATAGTTTTGCATGAACCTTTGTAGACCATAGTACAGATCTGCCTTGTACAGCCTAATATAGCCTAGTACAGCCTAGCAAAGCCTACTAGAGATTAAAAAATCACACCCTGTGTGAAGGTAGCGGCGCCTTTGATACATTTTGTCATTGATATGTGTTTATAATGTGTTTATAGCCATGTGTCGCGTGAAGCTTGACCAATCACTTTGTTGACGCACCTGACCAATCAGAACGTTGACGCACACGGACAAAGTCAGGTATAGAGCGGCTAGAGCCGCTAAAAAGCCTATTAGAGACCAGTAGAGTCTAGTACTGTACAGCCTAGTACATCCAAGACTAGTCCAGCCTTTTGGGAGAACAGACTAGGGGAGGGTGGTATAGGCTATACTAGCATGGAACAGGCCGGACTAGGCTAGACTAGGTTGTAATAGGCTGTACTAGACTCTAATAGGCTCTATTAGGCTGTACTAGGCTCTTGTCCGCCCTGTAGATCCTCAACCCATAGGGACTAACCACTGTGTACATGCAATAGCTTGTGTGTGCACAAGAAATAGTTTTGCATGAACATATGTAGGCCAAAGTAAAGTACTGCCTTCTATAGCCTAATAGAGCCCAGTAAAGCCTAGCAACGGCTGCTAGAGCTGAAAGCAGACCATTAGAGCCCAGCAGAGACTAGTACAGTAAAACCTAGTACACCCAGGTCTAGCCTAGTCCAGCCTGGTGGGAGAACATAATAGGGGAGGGGGTACCAGGCTATGCTAGGACTGATAAGGCTGGACTAGGATAGATGAGGCTGTACTAGGCTGTACTAGACTCTAATAGGCTATATTAGGCTGTACTATGCTCTTGTCAGCCCTGTAGATCCTCAACCCATAGGGACTAACCACTGTGTACACGGGCAATAGCTTGTGTGTGCACGAGCAATAGTTTTGCATGAACCTTTGTAGACCATAGTACAGATCTGCCTTGCACAGCCTAATAGAGCCTAGTACAGCCTAGCACAGCCTACTAGAGCTTAAAACAGCCTATTATAGACCAGTAGAGTCTAGTATAGTACAACCTACAGTAGTACACCCATGACTAGTCCAGCCTTTTGGGAGAACAGAATAGGGGAGGGGGTACAAGGCTATGCTAGGACTGATAAGGCTGGACTAGGATAGATTAGGATGTACTAGACTATACTAGGCTCTATTAGGCTGTGCTAGGCTCTTGTCAGCCCTGTAGATACTCAGACCATTGGGACTAACCACTGTGAACACGGGCAATAGCTTGTGTGTGCACGATCAATAGTTTTGCATGAACCTTTGTAGACCATAGTACAGATCTGCCTTGTACAGCCTAATATAGCATTGTACAGACCAGCACAGCCTACTGGAATTTAAAACAGTCTATTAGAGACCAGTAGAGACTACAACATCAGCCTAGTACACCCAGGTCTAGCCTAGTCCAGCCTTTTGATGGAACAGACTAGGGGACGGCGATATAGGCTATACTAGCATGGAACAGACTGGACTAGTTAAGACTAGGTTGTACTAGGCTCTATTAGGTTGAACTAGGCTGTGCTAGTCCCTTGTCAGCCCTGTAGATACTCAGACCATTGGGATTAACCACTGTGTACACGGGCAATAGTTTGTGTGTGCACCACCAATAGTTTTGCATGAACATGTGTAGGCCAAAGTAAAGTACTGCCTTCTATAGCCTAATAAAGCCAAGTACAGCCTAGCAAAGCCTGCTAGAGCTGAAAACAGACTATTAGAGCCCAGCAGAGTCTAGTACAGTAAAGCCTAGTACACCCAGGTCTAGCCTAGTCCTAGGACTAGGCAGTAATAGGCTGGACTAGGCTGTACTAGGCAGGGCCCATCGGGGGTGGGGGGGGACACAAGCCTGTATGGCAATCAACTGAAAAGTTAGGCTACATAGCTTAAACAATTTCAGCCTTTCCCTGTTGGCCGTCTAAGCGCATCTAGGAAGTTTCATAGGTTTTCGATGCTGGGAATTGGAGTTATGGCTGTTTAAAGCCCAGCCAATAGGAACACAGAGGGGCGGGGCTTAATACATTTCAGCTAGTCCCTGTTGGCCGTCTAAGTGTACCTATAGCCATCCCCATCCCACTCTATATAGTTGTGTTGAAAGTAGTTTGTGTTCAGTTATCAGTACCAGTTCTGTGGCTCTAACTCATTCTGGGGGTGAGTTATACATGGGGGCAATTTATTTTTTGGTCATCAGGGGCCAAATGTACCAGGATTTTTCCATGATCTAAATATGTATTTTAGATGTCTTAAGGATGGTAAAAATACAGATAAGTAGAAATAAAATAAAATAAGGGGGATGCGGATGAATCACTTTAAGTATGAAAACGTTTTCTGTAATAGTGGCCTCTAATTTGCATATTTATTTACATTATTTACATTTATTTACATATATTACATTATAAATACCTTCCACACATTGTCTGACCCTCAGAATATAAATATATACACTTTATTTGTCAGATTTGATTGCTTTGTTATAGAGTTATTTAAGAAATACTTCAAAATCGGCAGCCATTTTGATATGCAAATTAGGAGGTTAAGCACTAAGAATTTTGCTTGGGAACCGTGTTTTTCTGATTCAGCACCCTTGAATTATGTAAAATGGCCTTGTTCCCAACTTTTACCCCCAAATGCCTCTAACCTCCTTATAGAAGGCCTTTTTTCTGAAATCCCTCCTGTCTATAACAGAAGATTGGATGTCATGAAGTGAAATGAAGTGAAGTGAAGTGAACGTTCTAACATTTCTCGGCCCCACTTCTCTCCACGTCTCTCTTTTATTTCTCGACTTAAGGCAAAGGTAAGGTTTGAATTGTGTATTCCCTTTCTTTTCCTTTGAGACTATATGGGAAGTTCTATTGAGCTAATTTACATGAAATAGTTTGTTATTGTGATGTTAGTCTTGTCAAAAAGAAATGTGCTATGGCACAGCTTGGGGATAAGCTAAAGTAGTCCATTTTATTCTGTAAGAGACCTTTCTTTGACAGTTTTTATGACCTGCATGGGGTCAAATTATTTTGGTTTAAGGGAACCCAGTGATGGTCAGAATTCATTGCATTCACAAATAGATATGGGCTAGAGTAGGCTATTACATGTTTAATATCAATAAATACAGTAGTATTGCTGTATTCTGAATTACTTGTACAGTTGACTAAATAATATTGCCTAAATTTAGCTCAATAAAAAATCAACTATCATCAACAAAGTTTATGTTTATTCTCTCTCTCTCTCTCTCTCTCTCTCTCTCTCTCTCTCTCTCTCTCTCTCTCTCTCTCTCTCTCTCTCTCTCTCTCTCTCTCTCTCTCAAATCTATGTCTGTTGGTTCTCAGGTCTGTGTTGTGGTCAGTGGGTGCTATGGTCCCACAGTGCTTAATGATTAGCCTGCTGGGAACTTACGTAGGCTACTGGCAGGTGTATATCATGATCACACACAGTTGAAACTCAAGTAAGGTAAATTAAGTTTGTGGAATGTGGGTCAAGTCACTGTGTCAGAGTGGGTCAATCCCAATTGTGATGCCCAGTTTTTTGTGTCTTCATTCAGTCAGTACAGTACCTTGGTTTCATGACCGATGTTGTGGGCACCAACATGGGTTAGAAACACTAAACTTATACAGTGGTACTGTACATTCCCCAAGCCTCTCCTTCCCCTCCCATCACCTCCTCTTACAGTAGGGAGGTGCTGAGTGCACCAGTCGGAGACATTCCCAATCCTGTTCAGCTATTTCTCCTCCACCTCCCATGTCACTTTTCTTGCTCATTCTTCTCTTTTTTATCTCCTCGTGTGAATTTGGTAAGGGTGTAGGCGCTGACGCATGAAAAAAAAGAAGAAGCAATTCTTTGAGTAATTGTGTAAGTGTGTTTTGTACTTTTGTACTTTAAGTTACTCTTGGTGAGAGTGGTGAACCGTTATCCACTGCCTCTGTAGCAGCCCAGCTACATTCCCCTTCACCTCTCTTTTGTTATTGTTGCTATGCAACAGTTCATATGTTGCCCTGCAACATATTACATGTCAGAGAACAGTCACACACTCAGCACAACCCTGTTTCAGTACCAACATCAACAACAGTAATGAGAGAGGTTTCAGCTAGGAGGCTTCATGCTGTTCCTTGGGAGATGGTGGGCATCATTTATCCTAACAAAATGTGTGAAGCGTTCTTTTCTTTAACTTCATTACCACTACCCTAGTGGCAGGGCTAATCCGTGGAACATTTCCGTTTGCATAAAAAGTGCATAAAAATTCTTAACATGTATATTGTGTTGCGTAAAATGCATACTTTCTTTGTAGCAGGATGTGTGAGCTTGTCTTTGATATGCATTCATTTTAAGTTCTATATATACGCTGGTTTTGTTACATGTATGGGTTGTCACCAGGTTAATCTTCTGACATGTAAAATATGAGAGAGACCTGCTACATTCCTTCTTGTTAAATCTAAACACATTCATCAATATTTCCTCTGGATAAATACACAGTGTTATTTCTATGCAGAGCAAAGGCCCCGGCTCTAGTCAGCAGGGTGTTGGGAAATGTTTCCAAGTCTGTCTAGGAAGTTGCTTTGAACTGGCACAAGTTAATAGCCTTCTTTATTACCTACCTACATGTACATGCTCACACACAATGCTTCCCACCTTACCCAAACACACTAGTTATCAGGGCCATTCCACGGGTCAGCTTTGGAATGTTTGCTCTGCTCACTGGCACATGGGGGGGGGGGGGGGGGAGCAGCAGGCCGATAATAGTAAGGCGGCGAGAGTGAGATGAATCGAGACAGTGAGTGTGTTTGTGGACATGAACAGTGTGAGATAGGTCAGTAGTAGGAAAAAGCAAGAGCATAGTCACTGTAGTGTAAGCAAACAGACGAAGGATAGGACCCAGGAACGCAAAGGCTGGATGAATACACAGAAAGGAGAGAAACAGAAAGTGCCCATTCTTCTCCTACCAGTATAATGATCTTTCAGTTGCTAGTCTTAGAGTAAGAACCAAGTGAAACTGTAAAAGTTACCTGGGCTGGTTTTATGGTTAAGCATCCACAAAATGTACCTCTGACTGCTCCTAGTAAATTAGCTGGAGTGAAAAGGCAGGCACAAGATTTTCATGTTTTGTGAAAAGTGCCATTTAGCATGAAATAAAGTGACAATAAAATGTGACAATATTGACACATAACAAACATTGATGTGTGGTCCATATAGATAATGTGATGACACTAAAGACATAACATCCAGCCATAGATACTGATGAATAGGTACAATTTTCTTCATGGTTCTCTATCTTGCTGTTGCCAGATAAATCATGGGTTCTGGTTTTGTTTGGTTCTTGGACTGCTCTCTGGACAAAGAACATCTGAATTTCACACGAAAAGAACAGGAGTTAAGGAAAATTGGCATAGGAGCATCCATTGTAATAACGTGTGAGAGATAGTGATTGGAACAGATAGAGGAAGCCTTTATTGATACAGATGGTGCAGGGATTTCTGGGTAACGGACAGAGACAATCCACTTCCTGTTTCCCTGGCAAGAATGAGACGGACTGCAGAGGAGAGAGGTGTGTGTGTGTGTGTGTGTGTGTGTGTGTGTGTGTGTGTGCGTGTGTGCGTGTGCGTGTGCGTGCGTGCGTGCGTGTGCGTGCGTACTAGTGAATTATGCCTGGTATTTTTGGACTCTGCTTAATAAGTCTTGGTCTCGACTCTAAGCCTAACTTATATTTTGGCATTACGACTGTGACCTGGCTGAAAATAGCTACTTTTCACATGAAAGGCAGTTAGTTATCTTGTGTGAAACATGATATTTCAGCCTGAGGTTGGCATAGACTATATCGGACAGGTCATTGGACCACACAAATCATTATAGTTAATATTCCAGGGAACATGAATGTGTCATCATGGCAATCTATCCATTTTGAGGTAACTTGTGTGTAATTGGAAAAGTTGAAAAGGAAAAGTGACGTTTCGAGCACACTGCTCTTCAGATAAGAAAAGTTGGCTTATGGCCTATGGGTGTTGCTAAACAGGAAAGGCCATATATATTGTATCAGTAGGGTTCATCCTTGCTAAGTGCATAACGTTTTCATGACAATCTTCCCATTAGATTTTGAGATAGTAGTAGTACGTGCAATTAGAAATGTAGGCATAAGGGTGGGAGTAGAAGAAAGGACATTACAATCGGTAGGGGCATCCTTTGAGGTGCATGCGCTCAGCATGTTTCATGGCAATCCTCCCGTCGGATTTTGTGATATCTTGTGTGAAAATGTTGTCGTCCAATCCAGCATTTTTTTTAGATATTTAGTTTGGGAGTAAAATGTGTGCAAGTGGAAAATCAGACCTAATGGTAGCACTACAGGAAAGGGTATGACGCTGCATGGGGGCACTCAAATTAGTAGGGATCCTTTTGGGGTTCATGAAGATGCAGTGAAAACTCTGGCAATCCAGTCACAAGGCCTACAAGATCTGTTGTTTGCAACCAAAGTGTTGGATGGACGGGCAAATCGACTGACCAACCGACATGGGGATCTAAGCTATAGATCTCGCGGTGCTAAAAACTACCCTAATTATTCTGGAGAAGGTGTATTAAAAGTAAATTATCTGTTCTTACAAAATACCTCAAGTCTAATTGAATGGTCAGAACTGTTGCTACATGGACTACTGCTAAAATCTTGCGGACCTTAGCATTCAGTGTCAGTACTAAAAATGCTGAGTCTATGGACTCTTTTGTGAACAGATACTGTGGTAATGACAGCACAAAGACAGGAAGAGAGAGGTCACTACTTCCTGTGTACCCACTCTGCTTACAGAGGTCACTTCCTGTGGCCAGGGCACTGTGGTGCCACACACATCCGGTCTGCTTGTCTGTCTCTATGTCCTACGATATACAGTAATACTGTATATCGTAATATTGCATGTGTTTGTTATTGCACAATTGAATCACCCCTGTAAATAAAGTTGAATCCCGTAGCAAATAAAGTATCCAAATAAAGTATCCATTTCCTACAGGTTGCCCTGTAGGTCTCTATAAGTAAATGTATAAAGGGTTGTTAAGCATGCATATGGGGTAATGTAGTTAAGTACTTCATGTACATATACAGTACAGTAGGTTCCACTGATTATATTTGTGATGAAGTGCGATAAATAATTGATCAGTGTCATATCTGGATGAAACCCTTAGATTAGAGATATTTTTGAATAGATCTAATGTTTGATAAATGCCATTCGTTGTGTGTTTAACAAGAGCAGATATTTTTCTGTTTCTGCAACATTTTTGCCATAGCATAGCTTTAAACTCAGGCTTTCCTTTTGTTGAATCACTTCCGAAGACTCTGGCTCATACAGTAGCCTTTATGGCTGTTAGACCTGTTATGTTTTTCTCCACAGGGGGGCAGTATTTAATAAGGGCAGTTAGGATAAAATTGGCCCTGTAAGGACCATGAGTAAAAAATATCATCTCCTGAACAACTTCATGTTTTTTTTGTGATTGGACATCACCCACCTGGGTCAAATAGTCTACTGCCTTAAACACAGCCAAATGTCAGCTTACACATCAAAATCCCCTGAATTATGCTGAATTTATGCTCTGTTGGATGATGATCAGGCTTTAATTTAACTCTGTTAAAGAGTGTAAAAATGACCCGTAGTTCATCTCTGTGTCTGTACCCCTCTGATAGCCTCCTCCAGCCAGTCTTGTTCACTTCACTGGACCAAACCCTCTAAACGTGCTGCTCACTGTTTTTCTTCAACTATTACTGAAGGCCATATGAGTTATGAAGCCTGTTCTTCATTAGTCCCCATTAGACAGTACCATTGTGATTTATTATGAAAAGTTCCTTTTCTTGGTATTCTTGCTGAATTCGAACTTTTATTTACTTTTTGTGTGTGTGTGTGTGTGTGTGTGTGTGTGTGTGTGTGTGTGTGTGTGTGTGTGTGTGTGTGTGTGTGTGTGTGTGTGTGTGTGTGTGTGTGTGTGTGTGTGTGTGTGTGCGCGCGTGCGTGTCCACACCAAACCATTGTGCTAGTAATAGATATAATTATTGTATAATGACATCATACAGTTGTGTTTCCGTTGCTTGATGTTCTGTGTAAAGCACATTGAATTGCCTTGTTGTTGAAATGTACTATACTAGAACGCGTCGTTCACTTTGCAGTGCCACCTTACAGGCACCTCACAGTGTGAGAGAGAGTTTTGTGCTCTCCTAAATCCACGGCAGGCTTTGAAAGTACCCACTTCAGAAAGAGGTGACGTGCATCACCTCTCCAATGACCAAAACCCACTATGGAAGCCGTCGAACTGGTGCGATCTGACGGCATCCTAGAATTTATAGGTAGGATGTGATGTCATGCGTGATGTCATGCTGTCGTGAGATTACGTCACACTGGCGTTGTGTCCATATTCGGAGTGATGCAACGTACATACAACATACTGACATACATACAACGGACAACCGACATGGCGCAGGATTCAAATTGTAAGGTAGATAGACTAGAAGTTCGATAAAACTGCCTAAAACTGCCTTGCCTACCCTGCAAAGATTTCACAGAGTTTAAGGACAACCCAGAGCTGCAGCCTATATTAAAATTGGCGGACCTCTGACATCACGCTCATGTCACCCTGACGTCATGCTCACGTCACCATGACTCAGCCATAACCATATAACCATACTAAACAAATTAGTCAGCTCCATATATGGGCATAAAAGGGGGCATACCCATATATGGGCATATACTGATCACATCAGTGATCTCCATAAATGGGCATAAAAGGGACAAGGACTGAAAGTTACAGAGATCCGGTTGTCCAGAGCAACTGATCCGACCGCTATGCCCATATATGGTCATGACATGTGCATATCAGTGGCGCCGGCACCTGTTTAATTAAAGGACACTGTGTCCCCCCACTATTCAGTCCAGCACGGTCCACGTGCACGCGCGCAAAGCGCGCGTGCATGTGTCCCTGATGTGTCCCCCCAGGTCATATTCCATTCCGGTGCCCCTGGTGCATATATGGGACCGAACTACTTCAAACTCGGCGCCCGCAGCGGCAAGGACTCGAGGGAGTGCGGTGCCTGCCGTCGAGTAGTTCGGATATCCAGTTGTCCAGAACTGCCGATCCAACCAATATGCCCATATAGGGACATTCCAATATATGGGCATACTGATGACATCAGGGCTCTCCATATACTGTATGGGCATACAAGTGACAAGGACTGACAGATACATTACAGAGATCTCCATATATGGGCATAAAAGGGACACAGACAGACATGTACAGCAGGTGCCCCGACACTATGACTCAGACATATTGGTCAGATCGGACGTGCGAAGTAGGTGTGAGGGCTGCGTAGTTTCTTAATAATTCCCAATTGATATGTCCCAAATAATACTATTACTTGGCTAACCAAGCCAGGAAGACAGACTGAGACTAGATTAGCATCATATCATCAATGTAATCAGTGACCCACATAAAAAAAAACACACACACACACACACACACACACACACACACACACACACACACACACACACACACACACACACACAGAAGTGCACACGTAGTTACACATTATTTGTGCACATATGATTTGATATTTGTAAATGAACATCCCCCCACACACACACACACACACACAAAGAAGTATACGTGTAGTTCCACATATTATTTGTGCACATGTGATTTGATATTTATGAATAGACATCATCCCCCCCACACACACACACACAGTTGGAGCCGCAAAGATATGTCTTATTTATGAATGGACATATCTGCTCTGTGTCTAGTTATTTGTATAGAGATTACTAGCTAGGTTGCTAACCCATATTATGGATGCTATTTTGTATGAATGTGAATACAGTTGTGCCATGAGATTTTGACTTGCCATTCAGTATGGCTTGGGCATGTTTGAAAACCACAGAATGAGACTCCCACCTCACTTTCTACTTTTACTTGCTCAAAGCAAATGAAAACATGTTAACACATTCAGGGCATATTTGCCAGCACTAGCCTATATATGGAGATCCCCATAGATGGAGACAATCGACCCGCAAGTCGTCATAGAGACCTAAACGTGCCATGTGTACGGAGTCTGACATCAGCAACCTCTGCCCAGATCTCCATATATAGAGATAACCGTCACGTCCAGGACTGACAGCATAGTCCCATATTCGGGCATAACCGACAGTATAAAAGGCTCGATCTGCCTTAGTTGGAGTCAGTTCCAGCATCGACCCCTAGCAACATTAACGAACAGAGAGAGAAGCATCAAGAGAAACCAGTAACAGTTGGTTAGCACAGCCTCAAGCATATTCTCCTAGTGGCTTTCGGATCTGGATAACGAGCCAGCCGATCGAGAGTTTCTATAAAGTCCATATCTAGTATGATTGGGGTTCTAATATAGAGTGACATCACTGTGTGTTGTGTCTGTGGCCCCTTTTACTGTCTCGTGCTGCCATTCCTACGAAACAACTGAAAAATCCAGAGAACAATAGACACCCCCTCACCCTTTGTGTCCCTAACACTGCCCTCTGTCTGCTGTTGTCTTTCTATCTTGCCACAGAATAGAGTGACCCCCCGATGGGGAGAAATCCTCTTTTGTTCGTTTTTTGTCTGCCTCTCGTTCATTCGTATTCTACTTTCTTCCCTTCCGCCTTTATACTTTTATTTTTCTCACCCTTTTGCATCTTCGCTTTCTCTCCGTCTTCCTTCATCCCTTTGTTCTGTCATCATTACCCTATCTTCCTCTCTCCTCCTCCTGTCTTTCTGTGAGGTCAGGGTGTGTAGTCAACAGTCAGCCACCTGGAACTGTGGGTTGACCCTGCTTTGACCAGCCATCTCTCAGTCTCCTCCCTCCATCTCTCTTTACCTTCCTGTATTTCTCTCTCTCTCTCTCTCCAAAGAAACCCCAATGTACGTATACAAGATATAGGCCTACTAGAATAAACTAATGTGTAGACAAAGCTGTAACACCACAATCTTTTGCTGTTATATATCTATGTATATATGTTTTTTTTTTCATCTGTTTCTTTTCAAGATTATTTTAGCATTTAAGGATATCTTCTCTTTGTACGTACAGTAGGTCTACTGTACAGTATGTACCGAGATCAGAGAGTAGATAGTCTCTCTCTCTCTCGCTCTCACTCGCGCTCTCTCACACACACTTTTCCTCCTTGAGTGCCTATCTGCCCACATGTGTATGTAGTCCAGGGGCCAACACTGATATTTTCACAAATTGGTACCACCTAAGGTGACCGTAAAGTTTTTGTATTTTTGTCTTCCTACATGTCTCTAGTTTATATTTTGGTATGATAACCCTTCCAATCTTGTAGCTTAATGGCAGTTATCACTACCTACTGGCTAATGTATCCGGTAGGAGACACAAAGTAGAATCTTTGTGTCTCCTACAGCCGGGCATCAAATTATTGCGACAAAAAACAAAATATATCCATGTATTCAAGGCTTCATGGGGTGTGCAATTGATAACTTCTCAGATTTTTGGTGTTTGCAAAAAGACTGCTTTCCATAAGCTTGTAAAAGTTTACCCTCCTTCGGTCCAGGGTGGTCATAGCTGAATGGGTAGAGAGTCCCCCTGGGAAACCTAAA